>NC_083326.1:38998949-39300162 GCF_963455315.2 Globicephala melas | reverse complement strand
AGTCTGCAAATTGTTTTTGGTTTTTCTCATCCCAAGCCCAGAGCCAAGAGACTGTGGGATCTTACAGTCTTGTTTGTTATCCAAACTGGCGGTAGCAGTGCTGGTGGTAATAGCGTAGCACTGTCTGCATTCTCAGTGTGGTTGGCCAGTTTCTAGTGGATTCTTTATCCACTCTGGTTGGCCACCTCATAGCACATACACATTGCCTGTGCATTTTGGCTTGATCTGTGGGCCAACAGCCATCTGTGGGTAACATTTGAGAATCTCTGTTTAAAATCTGAGAAGTAAAATATATTTTTTAAATAAAAGATTTTAAACATACAGTAAAGTACAGTAGCAGAAGTCCAGGAACGGTCATGAACTCACCTTTCCCCTGTGTCTTATCTTTACATTTTTCTCTACTTGATTCTCTTCAGTTAGTATTAGGTTTGGCTGCATCTAAAAGATATGTTTCCCTTCTTCCCCCCAAAAAGAGGTGCTTTTAAAGAGAGTTTTTTCCTCCCAGGACATGGCAGCTGTGTGGTCATCAAGCACCCTACTCCTCTTATCTTTCTGCTTTTCAGTCCTTAGCCTGTGGCTTGCTTTCTCAAGGTCTTCTCATGGTTGCAAAGAATGTCCTTGTAGCTCCATCCTTTGTGTTCATGTTCGGGCAGTGAAGTCAGTTCCCTTTCAATACCTTTCCCATACCCCACCCAGTGATTTCTGGTTTGATCTTACTAGCTACCTTAATCTGTGTGGCAGGCCAGGATATGTAAATTGCCACTCATTAATACAGCAGTTTGATTTGTAAGAAAGAAGAGGAAAGTAGATATTCAGTGAGGAACTAACAACCTGCCACAATTTAGGTCTTTTATATATAAAAAAGTTCCTATTGAAGCGCTTTCCTTCCTCCTCAGAGTTAACCATATGTGAATTTGGTACATTATTCTCATGCATATTATTTTACCTTTACAGTACATACTTAAGTCCATGAAGTGTCTTATTTTAATATATTTTGAAACTATATAAATGGAACATACTGTGCATATGCAGATTGCTTTTTTCTTCATTCAGCATTGTTTACCCAGATAGATGCACATAGTTCTAGTTTAATTTTAACTAGTATGTAGTATTATACAGTTCATGTATCCTCTTGATGCACATTTATGTTGTTACCTTTTTTCCCCCATCATAAACAATGCTGCAGTCTTTGTACATTTCTCCTTATAAGTACGTGCAGAGTTTCTTCTGGGTGTATATCTAGAAGTGGAATTACTGAGTGATAGGGTAGTGCTTTCTTTAGCTTTGCTAGATATTGTCAGATTGCTCTCTGAAGTGGCTGTGCCAGATTACACTTATAACAACATTGTAGGAGTGGCTTTTTATTCCTTCCTGACACTTGTGTTGCTGCTCATCTGTTGAGGTCAAACTCATTTCCCTGAATACTGCTGAGGTTGAGTATATTTTCATATGTTCATTGGCTGTTTATGGTTCCTTGTCTGTGATTTGCCTGTTCATACCTTTTGGCTATTTTTCACTTGTGTGTTGTTGTTTGTTTTGATTTGGAGGAGTTTTTAATACATTCTGATACTAATCTTTTGCTGATTATTTCTGTTGTGGATATTTTCCCCCAGTCTCTGGCTTATCATTTAAATGTCTATGATGTTGGTTATATTAAAATTTTTAATTTTCATGTAGTAATTATTTTTTCTTTTATGGTTTGTGCTTTTTTAGTATTCTTTAAGAAATTCTTATGTAACCAGGGACATAAAGATATTTGCCTATATTTTCTTTTAAAGTTTTAGAGATTTGTATCCTTAAATCTTTAATCCACCTGGAATTGGTTTTTTGTATGGTGTGAGGTAGGGATTTTATTTTTACATATGGACGAACATTTATTAAATAGCCCATCCCTTTCATACTGATTTGTAGTGCCACCTGTGTCATGTGTTGTTTGTATGTTCATGTAGGTCTGATCCTGGACTCTCTATCACTGGTCTTTTAATCTGTCTCTGCCCATGATTCACACTGACTTAATTACTGTAGCTTGATTGATATATGGTAGACAGAGTTCCCTCACCTTGTTGTTCAAAATCTTATTGGTTTTCATGGCTTTGCTATTCAGTATGATTTTAGCATCTGCTTTTAAAGTTTTATAAAAGACTACATTGAGATTTTGACTGGAACTGTAGTCATATAGATTAATATGAAGAGAATTTACTTCATTTTTTAAAAGGTCTTTCTAAGCATTTTTGTAGTTATTATTGGCAAAGGAATTCATTGAATTTTGTTTTTTAAATCTTTTAAAAAATTTATTATATTTATTTATTTTTGGCTGCACTGGGTCTTGTTGCTGCGCTGTTGCGGGGCTTTCTCTAGTTGCCCCCGAGCGGGGGCGCTACTCTTCGTTGTGGTGCACGGACTGCTCATTGCAGTGGCTTCTCTTGTTGCAGAGCACAGGCTCTAGGCGCGCGGGCTTCAGTAGTTGTAGTATGCGGGCTCAGTAGTTGTGGCTCATGGGCTCTAGACCGCAGGCTCAGTAGTTGTGGTGCACGGGCTTAGTTGCTCCGTGGCACATGGGACCTTCCTGGACCAGGGCTCGAACCCGTGTCCCTGCATTGGCAGGCAGATTCTTACCGCTGCGCCACCAGGGAAACCCAAGAATTCATTGAGTTTTGTATGTTGATCTTGAATCCAGCAACCTTGCTACAAGTTCTCATTAGTTCTAATTGCCTTTATTTTCTTGGATTTGCTATCATTTCTTTTGTTGTTTTTCTGTTTTCGTCTTTCCAATTCTTAAATCTTTTGTTTCTTTTTCTTGTTTTACTGTTCTGGATAGGAATTCTAGTACATTGTTGGAAGGGAAAAGTGATAGAAAGCATTTTTGTCCTTTTCCTAACTTCAAAGGGAATGCTTACAACACTTCATCAATAAGTATTTTGTTTACTGTAGATTTAGGGCAGATATCCTCTCTCAGGTTAACAAAATTCATTCTATTTCTAGTTTCCTAGCATTCATTTGTTTTTGTGTTAAATATCATGAATAGGTGCAAGGTTGTATTATTTCACATAAAATGTTAAGTCCCTTGCTACCATATAGTTAAGCTTCCTCCCACCTCTATCCTTGGCTCTAATTTTGTCATATATTATGTCTTCATATTAATAAATTGTACAATACAAAGTTATAAATTTTGTTTTAATCAGCCATGTCTTTTAAGAAATCAGGAGGGAAAAAAACCAGGCTTTTGTATTTACTGATATTTACCATTGCTGATGTTTTTCATTTCTCCTTACAGATCTGAGTTTCCATCTGGTGTCATTTTCCTTCTGCCTGAAGAACTTCTGTTAGCATTTCTTGTAGTGCAGGTCTATGAGGCATGAGTTGTTTTGGCTTTTTCTTTATCTGAAAATGTCTTTGTTTCATATAATGAGAAGTCATTCTTTTTTTCTCTGTATTTAATATGTCTTTTTCCTCTCTCTGCTGTTCTCAAGATTTTTTCTGAATCTTTAATTTTCAGCAGTTTGAATGTGATGTGCTCTAGTTGTGATTTTCTTTGTATTTATCTTGCTTAGGGTTCACTGAACTTAGATTTGCAATTTTATGTTTTCTACCAACTGTGGACATTTTCAGCTCTTATTTTTATGTATACTTTTCTGCATAATTTTCTCTGTGCCCTACTTTCTGGGACTCCAGTTTCACTTATGTTAAACTTTATGGTTCTGTACCTCTGCTCAGTGAGCTCACTGAGGCTCTTTGTTTATTAAAATATTTTTCTTTCCACTCAGATCTTCAGATTAGGTTATTGTTTTTTTTATCTGTCTTTACGGTGACTGACCCTGTATTCTGTTGTTGCTAATTTGCTTTAAACCTGCCAAGTAAATTTTTCATTTCAGACTGTATCTTTGTGTTCTACATGGTTCTGTACGGTTCCATTTTGTAGTTTTCATTTGTCTGATGCGAGTTCCCTCTCTTTATTATTAAGTTCCTGAACATATTTATAGTTGCCACTTTATAGTATTTATAGTAGTCCTCGTCAACTAATTCCAACGTCTGAGTAATCTTGCGTTCGGTGTGTATTGACTACTTTTTTCTCTTGACTGTGGGTCACATTTTCCTGTTTATTCTCATGTCTAGTAAGTTTTTATTGTATACTGGGTATTGTGGATATGTTTTTGTGACCTGCAATTGTTTTGTCTGAACGATTATTGACTCTTTGTTGCTCTAGCAGGCAGTCAACTGACTAGACCTAAACTCCAAGCTCTGTTTACCCTGCATTGGGCAATAGCTGATTTCTTTGTTCAGTTCTTACAGCTGTCTGGCTGTTGCTTTCATTTTGGACCTCTGGAGTCTCTTCCGTGTTGTATGGTCCAGGGCTTACCTAAGGATTGTGGTGGAGGTTATATACGTATTTCGGGGTTCCCTCTTTTCTAGGATATCTCCCCTCACTTTCCTATTGCTCTTTTAGCTCCGGACTTCATATTTTGATGCCATGAACCAATATGATTGTGAATTCCTTCTTGAACTTCAGCTTCTCTACACAGTGTCGGCTGGTATCTGCCCTCAGGCATGCACTTGTATAAAGGCAGAGCTCACCTAGCATAGTTCCCCTCTTTCAAGGGTTGGCTTCTGTCTAGTTTCTGCCTTTGATTGCTCTCCAGTGCGTTTAGTTGTTTTTATCTTTCGGCCAGAGTTTATGATTGTTGTTTGTGGGAGGGTTAGTCCAGTATAAGCTATTCAACCTTTATGTGTGTAAATCTTCTGTGCTTTCAATTTTTTTAAAAAAAAAAGCCTTTATTTTGAAAACAATTTTAGGTTTACCATAAAATTGAGAGGAAAGTACAGAGATTTCAGTCCATATGCCCCCTGCCCCCACAAATGCATAACCTCCTCATTATCAGCATCACTCACCAGTGGTGAGTGGTGCATTTGTTTTTTTGTTGTTTTAACCAAGGATAAACCTACATTGACACATTATAATCAGTCAAAGTACATAGATTGCCTAAGGGTTCACTCTTGGAGGTGTGTATTCTTTGAGTTTGGACCAATATATAAAGGCACGTATCCATCATTATAATATCATACAGAGTATTTTCACTGCCCCCTAAATCCTATCCTCTATTTATCCTGACCTCCAGCTCCCATCCCTGGCAACCACTGATTTTTTTTTTTTTTTGCTCCATAATTTTGCCTTTTCTAGAATGTCTTATAGTTGGAATCATACAGTATGTAACCTTTTCAGATTGGCTTTTTTCACAGTAATGTGCATTTAAGTTTCCTTCATGGCTTTTCATAGCTTGATAGCTCATTTCTTTTTAACACTGACTAATATTCCATTGTCTGGATGAACCACAGTTCGTCCATCCATTCACCTACTGAGGGACATCCCAGTTGCTTCCAGTTTTTCGCAATTATGAATAAAGCTACTGTGTAAACATCCCTGTGCACGTTTTTATGTGAGCGAAAGGTTTCAGCTTCTTTGGGTAAATACCAAGGAGCCTGATTGCTGGATGGTATCATAAGAATATGTTTAGTTTTGTAAGAAACGGCCAAATTGTCTTCTAAAGTGGCTGTACCATTCTGCATTCTCACCAGCAGTAGATGATGGTTTCTGTTGGATGAGAGTTCCTTGCCAGTATTTGGTGTTGTCAGTGTTCTGGATTTTTGCCATTGTAGTAGGTGTGTGGTGGTATCTCGTTGTTTAAATTGTATTTTCCTGATGATGTATGATGTGCAGCATCTTTTCATATGTTTATTTGCCATCTCTATATCTTTGGTGAGGTTGCTTTCACTTTTAACTTTTCTGAATCCTTATGTTTTTGATGTATGTATCATAAATAGCATATAGCTTTTATTTTAAAAAGTCCAATCTGATAACTTTTAATGAATACATTTAACCTTTTTATCTTCATTTAAATTACTTATGTATGGGGAATTTTTTCTACCATTTTGTTTTGTGCTTTCTATATTTGTGGGTTTTTTGTATTAGGATTTTTTTTTTTTTTTTTTGGCTGCATTGGGTCTTCGTTGCTGTTGCAGGCTTCTCATTGCGATGGCTTCTCTTGTTGCGGAGCACAGGCTCTAGGTGTGCGGGCTTCAGTAGTTGTGGCACGTGTGGGCTTCAGTAGTTGTGGCGTGCGGGCTCTGTGACATGTGGGATCTTCCCGGACCAGGGCTCGAACCCATGTCCCCTGCAGTGGCAGGCGGATTCTTAACCACTGTGCCACTGGGGAAGCCCTGGATTTTTAAAATGATTTTAAGTTCCTTCCCATTTTATTCCGAATTGATTGGTTTTCTTATTTCTCCTTTTTGCAGTTTGGTTTTTGATTACACATACTGTTTTTACTTAACTAGTTGTTACCTTTTAATTTAAAAAAATACTTAATTTAAAAAAGTCTAAAATTAATCAAATATCTCTGCTCTATACCTAAACACAGCAAGCTTAAAATGCTTTAATTTCAGTTACCTTTATTCCTTCTTACATGGCATTTCTTTCTGTTATTTTCATTCATTTACAAATAATTATTGAATTCTTCTACCATGTGCCAAGTTCTCTTCTAGGTGCTGTAGTAATAGCGTTAAACAAAATAGAGGCTCTGCCCTCATGAAGCTTACAAGATAATTAATAAACTAATTATGATATATTATGTTGTAAATTAGTGTTTGGTGCTAGAATGGAAAGTAAAGCATTAGGACAAAAATAAAGAATGACTTGGGGTGGAGATGCTATTTTATATATGAGTTTCTGCTGTCTTCAGACATTTGATAAGAGTTTTAGGACTCAAGTGTGAAAAACATGATTCTCTTGCTGGAGGAGCTTGCATTCTAACCAGAGTCACAGGAAGAAGTTACAGATGTGGGAGCCATCAGCACATGGTGGGTAATGCTTTACAACTGGTGGATTTCCCAACGAGGCTGTTACAGTGTCAGGCAGCATCCAGACAGATCCCGGGCAGAGTGGGATGAGCCAGAGAAGAAGACTGCAAAGCATAGTCAAAAAAGTGGGAGAACAAGGAATGACCCTGGAGCCAAGAAAAGAAGAGGTTATGTTTTACTTATAGCCTGCCTATTCTGCAAATAATTTAAGAGGCTGAGACATCAAGTAGAAGGAGTATGAGAAAGAGACTTGTCTTGGTAGTTAGGACATTAGAGTGACTTGATCAAAAACAGTTTCATTAAAGTGAAGCCAGACTACACTGAGTTGAGAAGTTGAGAAATTGGAGTCAGAATGAACACTACTTGCATAGAAGGTGGTAAAGGAAAGAAGAGAGAGAGAGTGATAATTTGAGGGGAAGAACTCAGGGCTAAGGTTGGTATTCTGGCAAAAATACAGAACAAAACCTTGGAGACTTTAGGGACTCTCTGGCCAGAAAATAAAATGGGCCTCTGGCCTGGAGGAGGTTTCTGCTGGATCCTTTACTTGCCAGAAACTGCTCCCCAGGATCTCTCGGGTTTTCCATTGCTGATGGTGGCAGTGTATTTCCTTGTATCTCAGTTCATGGTTGGGAGGAAAGATGTAAATTTTCTGAAACCTCAGTGTTCTGTTGTAATGATTTGTCATTTGTATTCAAGAGATAAAATTAAAAACATGGGAAAACTTCCCGTGACTATTGCTCCTCAAACTCCTTAGCGTGAGAGTCAAGATTTCCCCTGTTCTGAACACACCCTTTCAACCATATCTCCCAGTTTCTCTGTTTGCTGTCCCCTAGATGTCCCTTGATTTTCCTGCCTTCCTATTTTAGCTCACGTTGTTTTGTCCACTTGAAATATCCTTTTGCCTTTTCCTAATTGAAACCAATTCCCGTCATTCTCCTTCACCGGGTTCTCTCCTTTGTGCACTATAGCTCCTTGTAGCTTGGCACCTGTTGCAAAGATAGAAAAGCATTCTGTAAATTGTAAAGTGCCACAAAAACTTATTATATATCCTCCTAAACTACAAGCTCATTGAGGGAAGAAACTGAGCCTTCTTCATATTTATGTACATCAAACTACTTAGTTTTGTGTCTTGTACATACTTGATATTTATTGAAGTTTGAATGAATTAGGGATTTGTGATTCTGTGATAGCTTAAATAATGCTAAGAATGGGCATATTATACACCAGGTTCTACTTTGCAGCTGTTAAATTTATACTGAAATTCTGCTCCTATGCAGTCTCCTGTAAAAGTAGATTCCTTAATTTGGATCCTCCACTGGTTCACATCTCATTTTTTTCTTCACAGGATATGTGCCTATCTAAATCAGTAATTGTAGGTTGCAGAGTGATGTATTGGCATGCTTTTGACTATAGTAGCAGAATACCCAGTTAAACAAATAGGGCTTTATCCCCTCTGGTAACAAGAAGTCTAGACCTAGGAGATTTCAGGGCTAGTCTGTTAGTGGCTGCATGATACAACAGGGTCCCTTTTGCTTTCCATGTTGTCATCCTTAGCATGTTGATGTTGGCTTCCCTCATGACCTCAAGATGGCTGCAGCACTTCTAAGTATGCTCTGCAAACAATATCCAAAGCCAGAAAAGTATAGTTTCTCCTTCAGCATCTCTATGAGGGAGCATAACTTTTCCTGAATGCTTCCCAATAGATTTCCCCTAAGATCCTATTGGTTGAGATTTGGTTACTTACACTGGCAAGAGGAGTAGAACAGTCACAGTTGACTTGGACCAATCAAGAACAGGTAGTCTAGCAGAGAATGATCACTTGAATTCAGTTAGGGGTCTAATGCCATGAAAAACATGGGGTGGGAGATAAGGAACAAACAGTATCTGCCACAGGTGCTGTCTGTGTGTCCTTGGCCTTCCCACCTGGGAAGTTAATATCCTCATAGATTTCTAAGAGGAGGAGAGATACTTTCTACAGTATTTCCACTGAGCTTGGTGTTGGATCTCAGAAATACTTTATTCACTGCTTCACTTATTCATGTAATAAACATTAACTGAGCACATATTTTGTGCCAGGTATTGTGCTCAGCATTGGGGAAGTAGCTGGTAAGACTTGGTCCTTGTCCTCAGGTGGTGGCTGGTGTATAGTCCAGTGGAATAGGGTGGCTGAGGTAATGGGGGGAGGAGAGAGTTATTCTGTAATAAACTGATTTTAGGAAATTTATTTTTCAACAGGAGATGTGGGACATGTGGATTTGGGATATGAATTCATTTGAAAAACCACTTTGGGGTAAGTTGATAGCTGGGAGTAAATGACTTGAGGGTTGTACTTCTCTTTACATTGGGATTTGCTCTTACTGTGATGTAGGTTCAAACTTATGTTCATTGGACTTTATGCCTCATATACACACAAGAAAATGGCTTGTACTAAAATCCTAGTGTAGTAATTTGAGAAATAAAACCATCAAGCATAGCCACAGTACTAATTAATATTCATGCATTCACTTCTCATTCAGGAGGTCAATTTGAAGACTAAATGAAGACCAGGTTTAGAAATAGAAAGATACTTATTATATACGGTTTAACCTGCTTGCGCTCAACCAATAATCCTGTCATGTGGACTGGAAAGCACTCATAGCACCAGTGTTATGGAGATGGAGGGTTAAAGTTTGTCTCTGAGCTTCTCGTTGCAGTACTCCAAATGGCCGTTTGAATTCTCATTGCATCAGTACAAATATAAAAGATTCCTGATTTTTCATTTCATCTAAGAAAGAGCCTCTAGAAATGCTATTTAATATTTACTGAGTGTCTACTATGAGTGTGTTGTGCATTACTTCATTTAATTCAGGGACTATAAGGTGGGTATGTTTTTCTCATTCAGAGGAATAAAAAGGCCCAGATTTATGCAAATAAAGTACAATTGTTAGGATCACATAACTAATACGTTTTGGAATTGAAATTTGAATTTCAGCATTTGGCCTAACAGACCCTCATTTCTGTTTTAAAATGCTGATTGTGTTGGGTGTCCCCAAGACCAACCCCAGGTTTAGTGACTGGCTAGGAGGGCTCATAGGATTCAGCATATGATCATAATAATGGCTAAGATTTATTACAGCAAAAGGATACACAGCAATATTACAAAGGGAAAAAGTGCGTGGGGTGAAGTCTGGAGGAGACTAGTCACTAGCTTCCAAGAGTCGTCTCCCAGTAGATTCCCACCGGATGAGCTTAATTCCTCCAGCAATGAATTTTGACAACACATGTGAAGTGCTGTCAACCAGGGAAACTAATTAGACTCTGTGCCAATGTTTTTATTGGACCTGGTAATGGAGCCACCTTCCACCTATCATGTACCAAAATTTCAGGCTCCCAGAAGGAAAACATGTTTTGCATAAACCATAATGTTTGTATAAACAGTTTAGGCACAGTGAGGCCCACTTATCATTTAAGGTAAGTTTTATATCATTGTAGGGAACTGTTTACCCTTCAAGTTCCCAGACACCAGCCAAGGGCTAACCTTGCAACCAAGCCTTTCTAAGGACAGTAATCTCAGTCTTACATCTTAGCTTTTATCCTGTACACTGATTTATTCATTTAAGGATATTGTTCTTATGATCATTTAGCTTCTGAAAAGTAATGAGAGAAGTAGGTATTATGGCAAACGAAGTTCTTTAGTGGTGTTTATTTTGAGGGTCCCATGACTGCCCACTATTTGATTTGCTGGAAAGACTGACACAACTCAACATAATGTTGTACTCATGGCTAAGTTTTTTTATTACGGCAAAGGTTACAGTGCAAGAACAGCAGGAAAAAGATATATGTAGGTGATTGCTAGAGAGATCAGGCACGGACTTCTAAATCTTCCCTCTGTGAGGATCACAGGGACACGATTTCCCCTCTAGCTGTGAGTGATAGAGACACGTACAAGATGTGTCAGACAGGGAAGCCCATGAGTATTCCAGTCCAGAGTTTTTATAGGAAGCTGGTTACATAGGCATACTACTGCCATGTGGCCAGCCATGGCAACTGAAACTTAGGGCTCCAGACCAGATACCAGGTGCTCATCATAAATCTTGATGATTACTTTAAACAATGCTGACAGCCTGGTACATCCTGACTCATCACCTCTAACATCCTTAACCAGTGACTGTGAACATTCCAGGAGTTTAGTTCTCAGAGTGTGGCCAGGGGTCATTGCCATGGCTGTAGGCATCCCCCAGGGTTTAGCAAGGACTGGGTAGGACTCTTTGTTAACTCTTTCCTCTCAGACTCCTACATGAAATAATGCTTCATTTGCTGAATGCAAAATTTAATGATGATATATTTTTATAATATGATACTCTATACTTAGAAAAAATAATTGATAGTAGAAATAGTTTGCAAATTTCACTTACCTGAGGGGAGGTTTGTAGATTCTTTTCTTTTAGGGATTTATATAATGGTGACTTTTGGATTTCCCATTTTTGTCCACAATTATTTGTATTATATACAGGTATATGTTATGTTAAAGAACGATACAGAAATATGAACTTAAATTAGTTGAATCAAGGTATTACAAAATTAACCTTCTCTCTGAAGGTCTGCCTCATGAGAAGCTTTTAAACACAATGGGATCTCTTTTTTATGCAATTTGCAGATTCACAGAAATAACAGTTTTGCAGAAAGAAAATAACCCATAATTTAAAAATTGCCTGGTTCCAGGATTTGGAACCAATCTTTACTAGTTTATTTATTGCTCTTTGAAACCTGGTTTGTGTTATGCAAAAAAGAAAGACAAAGTAGATGGGGAAGTTTCCATGCTTGAATATGAGAAGTTCTGAGTTAACAAACTTGCATAGCTTTCCCTATTGCAGGACTTCACAGAACCTTTGGTGCAGTGATGGACAGCGAATGGAGTATGTAACATTTCCCTAACTTATTTGACCATGGAATTTCTTAAGTGCGGACTCTCCCTGTGGTCTTGCAAACAGTGTTCTTTAGAACAAAATAACAGGACATCGGGAAGCCCTTAAAGGGATTTAGCTAAAGGAGAGACAGAAACAAAACAACTATAGAAAAAAATTTAAAGAAAACCTTGTTGCAGAAAAGTTTAGTGTCTTACACTGCCTGATAAAACCTATTTAGAAACTTCCCTATCTGGATGTCTTTTTCCTGCCAGGTTTCCTGAGTTGATGTTTCTCTTTTGTAATGTGAATGGCGTGTCTCTTACACTGGTATTTAATAGTGTGATAAGAGTTTCTGTGGTGTGGATCACTGCCTTCATGCTCCTACCATCTACAGTGTCTGACATGGTAGCAAGAACGTAGTTGGCTAAGACTCAATAAATATCCAGACAGCATGGAATGATTGTGACTCTAAAATACTGAAGCCATTTTTTTTTAAGGAATAACAATATAGTAGACGTAAAGGTTAGGCGCTGTGCATTTATTTTAATAGTGCTGTCATTTGAAAAACACTTTTAGAACTTTTCTTATAGACTTCCCTTGAATTCCTCTTTTCATCTCCAACTTTTTTTATGACCTTTATGAATTTGTAATTGGTTTATTTTTTCAGAACAGTAGAATTTGTCTACCATAGACATGTAAGCACTTTTAACTACTAGATTTCTTTTGCAGTAGATGGAATATCATTTTAAGTAATTAAATGGTCGTCATAGCTAAGGAAGGCCAGTGGGTCAGAAGTAGCCAAGGCCCTCCTCAAGTAGTGAAAGGTGAGAATACTTGCTTTACTGTGTATCAAAAATTATTAGGGCTTCTCTGGTGGCGCAGTGGTTGAGAGTCTGCCTGCTGATGCAGGGGACACGGGTTCGTGCCCTGTTCCGGGAAGATCCCACATGCCGCGGAGCGGCTGTGCCCGTGAGCCATGGCCGCTGAGCCTGCGCGTCTGGAAAAGAAAAAAATTATTATAAAGCTGTAATAATTAAGACAGCCATGTGGTGTAGGGATAGACAGACCAATGGAACAGAACATAGAACCTCAGAAACCTGGTTTATGACAAAGTTGGCATTGCACACTTCTAGGGAGAGGATGAACTTTTCCATAAATAGTACTGGGACAATTGGTTATCCACGTGGAAGAAGATGACATTGAATCTCTACTTAAACTGGAAAGGTAAAACTTTAAAATTTTTAGACCTTAAAACATTATTTTTAATGATCTCTAGATAGAGAAGAGTTTCTTAAGACATAGAAAATGTGAACTATAAAAGACACCTCTTGGGAATTCCCTAGCAGTCCAGTGATTAGAACTCCGAGCTCTAATTGCTTAGGGCCTGGGTTCAATCCCTGGTTGGGGAACTAAGATCCCGCAAACTGTGTGGCGCAGCCAGAAAGAAGAAAATAAAATAATAAAAGACACCTCTTGTTAAGAAGATAAGCTATAAACTGGAAAAGTTACTTGTAGTACATGTAACTGACATGGATTAGAATCTAGACTGTATAAAGATCTTCACAAACTAATAGGAAAAAGACAAAACGACCCCACCCAATAGAATAATGGACTAAACTTCAATAGGTACATTAGAGAAGAGGAAATGGAATGACCAGTAACGTCAGAGATGGTAGGAAAATGCAGATTCAAACTATATTAAGATAACAACTACACACTTACCAGATTGTCAAAAAATAAAATAGTTTGACATCAATAACTGTTGCCAAGGATGTAACACATCCAGAGCCCTCATTTTTCTTTCTAATTTGTTTCAAACACCTGGGAAAACAAATTTGCCATATTAGTCATATTGAAAATATGTATACCCTATGACCTAATTCCCCTAGGTATGTACTGTAGATCAGGGTTGGTGTGACAACTCATGAATTAAGAAAGGTTTTTAACATCTTTAAATGGTTAAAAAAATAAAAATAATATTTCATAATTTGTAATATGAAAATTAAATGAGATTCAAATTTCAGTGTCCATAAATAAAGTTCTCTTGGCATACTGTCACACTTTCTTGGTTACATATCACTTTTGGCTGCTTTTGTGGTACAACACCAGATTTGAGTGGTTGCAGTAGAGATCTTATGTCCCGCAAAGCCTAAAATGTTTACAATCTGGCCCTTTGCAGAAGAAGTTTGCTGACCCCTGGCACGTTTGTTCCAGGAAACGTGTTCAGGAATATTCATAGCAGTACTGCTTGTAATAACAGAAACCTAGAAATAACCACATGTTTATTAAGGGTAGAAGGGATAAACTGTGGTAAGCCTCATAGTGTATAATTATAAGCCAATTGAATATTAGACAGTAGTGAAAATGAACTGACTGCAACTACATGCCAACAAATGGATGGTTCTCAGGAACGTAGTGTTAGAAGAAAAGCAGGTCTCAGATTCTTCCATTTATAAGCAGTTCAGAAACAGAAAATGTAAACAAGGCATTTTTAAGGATAACAGTGAGGTAAAACTATCAGGAAAAGAAAGAATATTAAGTTCAGAATAGAGGTGGTCTTTGAGGAACTAGGAAGAGATGGTATTGGAGGTGGTATTTAAAGGTGATGGTATTTAAAGGTGATGTTCTTATTCTTAAACTGAGTGGTGGATACATGTGTATGTTGTGTTGTGATCCTTTATATCTGTGATTTGTTTTATACCTACTTTTGATACTTGATATGTTTTTGTGATTTGGGGCATTAAAAAGTATCTTTTCAAATAGTGTAGTCTGCCTCATAATGTATAATTGTTTATTACTAGTAGAGGGGAACCTCACCAGTGGACCAGAACCTGTTTGATTTTTACCTGTAGGTCTCCTCTGTCCCCTACCCACCCATCTCCCCAGTGGCCATCCCAGATGTGTGTTAGGAACCCAATTCAAATTGTCATAAACAGAAAAGGGGATTAATAGAAGGATTCCTGGGTGTTCACAAAAGCCAAAGTAGAGTCAGGGACTCCGTCACCTTTGCCTCTCATCCTGTGTGCCTCTGGGCTCATCCTCTTGGACTGCAGGTCAGCTTTCTCTACATGTTGGGCAGTATAGCTGACTGCAGTGCTAGGTTAGCACAGGCTTCCAGCTTTGTGACTCGGGAAGCCAAGGGGTGAGGTCTTGTGGTTGACCTGGCCAGGTCATTTGGCTATCCTGTGGCCAGGGGGCTAGATCTGTTACCAGAAGAAACCCTTGGGGGAGAGTGGGGAGAGCACAAGTCAGAATCATGAGCCAGGAAGCCACCTCGGTTTGTGTCTATTTTATGTCTGTTCTTTAAGTATAAAACAATATGTGGCTTTTTGACATAGCTTTGTGGATATCAGGGCTATTTTGAAGTGACCATTAAGACATTTATTGCTTAAGACAGGATACTCAGTGGTTGGGGTGGAAAGAGAGGTTAGAAATGTCTGTTGAGCGTATTACTGCAATTAAAAAAAATCACAACAGCATCACCACAAAGGTGTCTCCTGCTACCCTTTTATAGTCACAGCCATTCCATTCTTTTCCCCCTGATAGGGACATTTAAGACATTAAAATGTTTGAGTCAAAATAGACATTACAATAGACATTTAAAACGATGTATCTATGAGCTATTCTGAATGACTGGGAGGGCACTTATCCCACTGGTAATAGTGTTTAAGTGGGATGGGGGTTTATAGATGGCTTTGTATCTTTTATTTTACTTCTCTGTGTTTGCCAGGTTCTTTGTATTGAGCATATATTACTTTGTAACTAGGAAAAATATTCACTTTTAAAGGTATTGCTAGGAGCTAAGTCTGTTTATCACCTTGGAAACTGGCATTCCACTTAAGATACCGAACACTGAATGCTCTAAATTAAAACATTTCAGCCAGTAAATTTTATAGGAGTTATTATCTATTCATAGATTTACTCTTGTTTTTGGTATATGGTAGGATCTAAATTTATTTTTTACCATTTGGAAAGCTGTTTGTTCCTTTATCAGTTTTCTGCTCTTATTTATAGTATCACCTTTCCAATTTTCCACACGTTTAGGTTTGTTTTGGGGTACCACATGGCTGTAGATACTTCTGCTTTATAATAAATCCAGTTCCTAAAGGTTTCATTTGTGTTTTGATTAGAATTAAATTAATTTAGGAAGAAGTTGCTTTGTTTGTTTTTCCTGAACATGGTACATCTATCCATTAGTCAGGTGTTCTTTTATGTCCTTCGACAAAGCTCCACAATTTTCTCCATGTCTTGCACAAATTTTGTTAAGTTTATTTCCAAATACCTTAGGGTTTTTATAGCTGCTTTGAATGTGATGTTTTCCTTTATATATTGTAATTAGTTATTATCATGAAGAAGCATGATTGATGTTATATGTTTACCTTGTATTCAGCAACCTTGATGAAATAATGAATTAGCTCTAATGGTTTATTTATTGATTTCTTTTAGAGTTTCTATACAGAAGACATGCTATCTGCAGATAATTTTGTCTCTTTTTAATCCCCTAATTCTTATTCCTTTTCTTGTCATATTGTTTAGACCTCCAGTACAATATCAGATTGAAGTGAGGATGCGTAACTTTTCTTATTTGCAATGTTACAGAAATGCATCAGGAATCCCATCATTAAATATGTTTGCTATAAGTTAAAGAATTTCCTTTCTAGTCCTAGTTTTCTGTGAAGTTCTCTATTGATGAGTAATGAACTACCTAACTGCCTCAAAACTTAATGGCTTTAAACAATAAATATTTATTATCTCATATATTCTTTGGGTCAGAAATGCAGGAGTAGCTTAGCAAGGTGGTATTGACTCAGGATCTTATATGATGTTGCAGTCAAGATGAAGGCTTGACTGGGTCTGCTTCCAAAGTGGTTCACTTCCATGCCTCGCAAGAGAGTACTCTTTGTTGGCAGGAGGTTTCAGTTTCTCAGCACATGGATCTCTATAGGGATGCTTCAGTGTCCTTCTGACGTGGTGCTGGCTTTCTCCCCAGAGTGTGTGATCTGAGAGAGCTGGGAAGAGAGCTGTGCTTTATGACTAGCCTTGAAATCACACATCATTACTTCCACCATATTCTATTGGTTAGAAGCAAGTCCCTAAGTCCAACCCACACTTTAGGAGGGAAATTACACTCCACAAAAATTACCTGATGTATTGATTTTTTTTTGCTCTGTCTGCCCCTGCAACGTTGCACAAGAGCAGGGGCTTCTATCTGTATATCTTTACAGAGATATACAGAGAACCCCACTTTGAGCCTCAAACTTTTGTGTCCTCAGCTGTGGTTAACATCTCTTTGAGGGTATCAGAGGTACCTCATACTCAGCATGTCCAAAGTCAAACTTACATTTCTTCCCATCTTTTCCTCCTTTCCAAAAATTGGTCCTCTTTTACTGGTCCCTGTTTCTATGACTGACAACACTCTACATCCACTTGTATAGGCCAGGATTTCCTCCTCTTTATCCCCACCTGACTCATCCTTAAATCCCATTGAGTTTGTCCCTTAATACCTCTTGAATCTCCCCACTTTTATCCAGCTCCAGCTTTGTCGCAATCACAGTTTTCACCTCTTTTGTCTTTGATCCACTGGCCTTTGAGTGTTGGGCTCCTCCTTCCTGCTATAGAATCCTTGCTACTCACTGCCCCAAATGCTCATTTTCTCTTCAAATCATGTCTTCCTCAGGGAAGCCTTTTTGACAAAGTCAGATCTCTTTTACAGATGTGTATAGTGCTAGGTACCTCCCTCCAAAGCAGTTATCACGATTGAAATTTCACGTTTATGTGAGTGTTTGACTAATGCCTGCTTTCCTGGAGACAACTCTAAACTTCGTAAGGGAAGGAATATTTTGTTCATGTTTCTATTCCTTGCATTTGACACATTCCCTACATTTACTGAGTTTGTGTGTTTTGAATGTATGAAATAATAATAAATGAATGAATAGGTTTCTTTATAGTTCTGAGAAATAGAGCAAATAGAATATATAATTAGTAAATAAAATAATCTTGATTCTCTTTACAATGTTAGAGGGTAAATATCATTTTTTTAAGTCTTTTAGTTTTTCTGGCAGAAATTTCAGCTACAAATTAAAGGAATAGTTCTATTGAAGGGTCTCATACCTCTGCCTGGTCAGTACAGTGCAAAATTAGTCATTCTAGGTGTAGGTGCCTGAGAATTCAGTTTTCTTGGGAGAGGGGAGATAAGCACCTTAACATACTCAGAAGACTGAAGTTTTAGGTCCAAGAGAATGATGCTTCTATTTTCTCCAAAGCTGCTTTTGAGCTGAGACTCCCTTTTTAGGCTTGAAATTTCTGGAGAGCCTTGGCTAGAAGTATATGGAGTAAGAGAAAGTAATTATTTAGCCCTAGAAAATACTGATCAACCTTTGGAACAACTTGGCATATGACACGTAGGATAGAATCAGAAGTTTACTGTTACAATTGATCACTGTACTTTGACATTAATTGAGATTTTATACCTTCTAAAATAATTAAGGAGTTAAATGCATTTCATATGGAAGGTTTTAATCTATTGTGGTTGAGACAGAAACTCTGAGCTTTTAATAATTTCCAAGATAAATTCTGGTATGTATCACTTGAAGAAATACACAACAGTTTTTCTCCTAAAATTGGAATTGTTTCTTTGAAGGATCCTCACCTCTCCTGTATTTATCTATGTACAGTAAAATTCACCCTTTTAGGTGTAGTCGTACCAGTCTGGACAAAATGACCGCTGCCACCACAAGCAAGAGATGGAATATTTTCATCATCACAAGTTCCTTCACGGCCCTTTGAGAGCAGTCCTCTACTTTTCCACAGCCCCTGGCAACCACTGATCTAATTTGTCTCATATAAATGGAATCATACAGTATGCAGCCTTTTGTGACTGACCACTTTCACTTAGCATAAAGCTTTTGAGATTCATCAGTATTATTGCGTATATATCAAGAGTTCTTTTTGATTGCTGGATTTCTGGGTAGTAGTATTTCACTGTTTGGTGTACCACAATTTGTTTATCCATTCACCAGGTGATGGACATTTGGATTGTTTCCAGATTTTGATGATTATGGTTAAGCTGCTATAAAGATTTGTGTACAAGCCTTTGTGTAGACGTACGTTTTCCTTTCTCTTAAGTAAATAGCTAGGAATGGAATTGCAGATTCTTGTGGGAAGAAACTGCCAAACTGTTTTCCAGAGAGACTGTACCATTGTGCATTCCACTGGCAATGTATTAGAGGTCCAGTTGCAGCAGTTCCTTGATAGCACTTGGTAGTTTTCTTTTTTCCTTTCACTATTTATATTGGTGCATAGTGGTGTTTCATTGTGGTCTTAACTTGCAGTTGCCTAATAGCTAATGATGTTGAACATCTTTTCTTGTGCTCTTTTGCCACCTGTATCGCTGTTTTGGTAAAGCAACAGTTCAAACCTTTTGCCCATTGTATTGGATTAGGATTTTTAAAAATTGTATTTGGAGAGTCCTTTATATGGTCTGTATATAAGTAATTATCAGATATGTAATTTGTAAATATTTTCTCCCAATATGTGACTTGTTTTTTATTTTTTTAACTGTCTTTTGAAGAGCAGATTTTAATTATAAAGTCCAACTTATCAGTCTTTTTAAATGATTTGTGCATTTTATTGTTACCATGTAAGGAATCTCTACATAACTCAGGGTCTCAAAGATGTTTGCCTCTTTATCCTCCTTTCTCCCTACACCTCCTGCTTTCTCTGTACCACTCCCCCAAATACACACACACACCCACTGCATTTCATCTTCACTTTTAGAATCTAATTGTGCTGCCTTGGAAAAATTAAATAGGAATGAGTACAGAGTTATAAAGATTTACATTTAAGTGTTCTGGGCTGTAAGCATTGAAAAAATTAACAATCAGCAGATTTTAGACAACACAAAACTACATTTGAATCCCAGCTGTTGCACTGGCAGTTAGACTGCTTGCTTTGCTAGTGACCAAAAGAGGTAGCCTTTCATGTAAAGTGGCTTGAAATATATATATATATAATATGTATCTCGCTTCTCTGGAGAGAACTGTTGGTCCATGACACTGTGCATTATAATGCTTTTGCTCTTCCCCTCACCCTAGTCACCACAGGTGTCAGTTGTTGCTCACTGCATGTGACAGATATTGAGTAAGTATGATTTTGAGGCAAGAATATGACAGTAGCATCCCTGTTCTCACTGTGCAGTCAGGAAGTGTTGGTTTGATGAAAGGAGGCCAATAGGCAAGAGATCAAAGTCCCCAGAGAGATGAACAGAAATAATACTTTACATTTATAAGTATTACTTGGTATTTTGGGGTGCTTTTCAGGTTGCTGTTTAGCCACCTTGTGAATTAGGAAAGAACTATTGTATCTTTTTCATAAATAAACTCTCTGGCCTGCCCTGAATTGTTTAGGTAGAGACATCTGTACTGCCCACCATGGAACATGCTACATAAAACTGCCCTTGTTAGAAGCTGCTATGCTGCCCATCAGCCCAGCCCTTCAGAGCTTCTGCTCATTGGCTTTCACCTGTGCCAAGTGTGTGTTTCCTCCATCCACTCCCCTGAATGCACCTGGCTCATCTATCTCCTGAACAGCAGTGACACAGACCTTTGAGCCTCGGTGTCAGCGGCTCGGTGGGATGGCTCCTTACCTCTCTGAGGTCCCTTGGGCTGCTCCAGAGCTCCCCCAGATGAGTGCCGTATGTGTCAGAAGTGTTTCTGGTCTAGCTATCCCAAAGGACAGTTCCTCCAGTCATTTTCTCATGATATTTGGGGGTGGGGGGGTGGATAGAAACTAAACATCAGGGAAGTCTGTAAAATTACTGTCAGAGCCAGGACTAGGGCTCAGATCTTTCGATACCCTTTTCTTTTCTGTTATACTTTCCATGACTCTTGTTTTTGAACGTCTGGTGACTAGCATTTTTAGAATGGGATTCAGTTGGGTCAGAGGGATAAGAATCATTCCAATTAAACTGCTCTAGAAAAGCTACTAGGAGAACTCATATAAATCCTTGGACCCTGGGACCTGAATGTGAGTGGTTAAAATGGACTGGGAATTACTGGTTTCTTAAACTCCTGTGACAGTTAATGGCTTAGCTTTTGCTTTAGTGTTTAATACAGCAATTGAATAGAAGGCAGTTAAGCCCCATGTGTTTGATGGATATAAGATAGTAGCTCACTGTTTTAATTTTAATTTTCCTCATTGTAATGAATCGAGCACCTTTTCACTTGTTTATTGGCTATTCAGGTTTCCTTTCTGCAAAGTGCTTGTTTAGTCCTTTACCCATTTTTCTATTGGATTGTGTATATTGATTTGTAGGAGTTATTTGCATGTTCTTGTTACTATTTTTATATATTTTACAAGTATTCTTTCAAGTCTGAATTTAAAACTTATTCTTCATAGTAAAATTTCATATTCATATTGAATTAATCCATTGTTTCTTTTTTAGATTCTGAATTTTTAAGTTAATCTTTTTTCTTTTTCTTTCTATAGGTTATGAACGTGATTTCTGATGAAACTGGATTGGAATAATTTTCATGATCTTTGTATATTTATATATATATATATTTTAAAATTTTGCATTTGACTTAAAGTGCCATGAGAAAATTTGCATATTGCAAGGTGGTCCTAGCCACCTCCTTGATTTGGGTACTCTTGGATATGTTCCTGCTGCTTTACTTCAGTGAATGCAACAAATGTGATGAAAAAAAAGAGAGAGGACTTCCTGCTGGGGATGGTGAGTGACATTTTATAATAGTGGACCTGTTTTGATATATATGTCACTTGTTTGTACTAATTTGGAAACTATAAAATTTTAACATTTTTAGATTAATAGTAATCCCTGGCTTCCTATATATGATGATCATATTTCCATCAGTTCTCCAGTAGGTTCTTCTAACAGTTAAAAGTATTAAAGTATCCTGTATAGAATTGCTGAATTCAATTTGTGTGTTCAATGTTAAATGTAGTTAATTTTCTGGAAGTTATATTACCAAATACTGTAGGGAATCTCATAGCTGGAACTACCAAAATTGTACAGGAGACTAGTCTAGTGTCATAATGCTGAGTGGAGCGTTAAAATTGCATTATCAAGTATGAGAGAGAGTTCTCCAGCCTTCCCATCTCAGTCCTAAGGGAAGAAGTCATTTTAGGTAGATGTGGTCTGGTGAGTTTGTTTTGTTAATGCTGTAGATAGCTCCAGTTAGCACTTTTAGGGAGAGCTTATGAAAAGATCAGGCTATAAAATCTGGGCTGCAGTGAGAACACTGCAGTATCTGTTATGGAAAAGGAAGGAAACACAAATATGAAGGACCTAGTTTGGAAGACTGACATTCTTGACAGAGGACACCTGAAAAATTCAGTTTTAGACTCTCTGTGTTTAAACCAAAAAAACAAATGCTGCCTTTTATTTTTTTTTAAACAAAATGAAAATGACTTTGCATTGTGAATCAGTAATTCAGCTATTCTGCGCTCTGAACTCTCTGTGATTAGTTATAGAATATCTGGCTAAACAGTAATTCTATTTTTAGGAATTATTTGTGAATGATTACTGTTTTATTTGAATATGTAGCCACATTTAAATATCTTGCACTTTTATAATGAAAGCACCTGGTCCCTTAAAATTTACAATCTAAAATTATTTATTTGTATTGGTAGGTGTGCCTACTTATTGTAATTTTTACAGATGGGATTGTGTAACCAGTTCTCTTTATTTCATGGGAAATCTGCCTAAAATTAGGCTCAGTTGCTAACACTGGACTTTAGTAATACCTAGGCTAACCCCTGACTTTTTAATTTTCACCTTCCCCATCATTTTTTTCCTATTGTTGACTTTCCTGGTTTCCTTTATGGCCCTGCTGTTTAGTAAGTTTGTTGGGTGACAAGAGCTATAACTCTGTCAACATTTAAATCAAATCAAAGGTATTGCCATTCACCAGTAAGAAACTAGCATAATTCTTGTCCCAAATGGAACAGATTAACTTTACCCTCACTCCACCTTAATTCGTTACCATTTATAGTGGGAGCTCATGGTGTTCTGTCTTAAATGCAAAGGCATGAAAAGTAAGAAAGACTGGGACCTCTGTAGTAGGTGAAGACACACTTAGTGAATGTTTTTTAAACTCTGATATGTGCTGGGCAGTGTGCTACGTGCTAGTGACATACACTTCAACAATACAAAAAAGTTCCTCCCTTTGGGGAATCCCAATCCAACAGGAGAGAAAGAATATGATAAAATAGTGATATGATAGATAGCATACTAGAGATGTGCATGAGAGCAGGAGGAAGGAACACCGTGGGGCATCTGAGAAGGTGCAGCAAGGAAGTGTAATGCTCAAGCTGTAGTATCAGGGTGAGCAGGTGTTTGTTAGGTTTGATGGGTGAGGGGAATACCTTCCAAGCAAAGGAGAGAAGCATGTGCAAGATAAGCAAGTGAGAGACAGAGTTGATGGATAGGAGAATGTGAGGAAAGAGCATGGGACGAAGCTGGGAGGTTAGCAGAGGCCACATCACAGGAGGCCTTTTCTGACATGCTAAGGGTTTTGGACTAAATCCTGTAGGTGAGGCATGACATTGAAGGATTTTTTTGGCTGCGTCAGGTCTTAGTTGCGGCATGCGGGATCTTTTGTTGCGGTGCACGGGCTTCTCTCCAGTTGTGGTGCGCAGGCTCCAAGGCACGTGGGCTCTGTGGTTTGTGGCATGCAGGCTCTCTAGTTGAGGCCCGCGAGCTCAGTAGTTGTGGCGTGAGGGTTTAGTTGCCTTGCAGCATGTGGGATCTTAGTTCCCTGACCAGGGATTGAACCCTTGTCGCCTGCATTGTAAGGCAGATTGTTTACCACTGGACCACCAGGGAAGTCCCACTGAAGGATTTTAAACAAGGAAATCAGTAACCTGATGGGATCCAGACTTTCAGAAGGAAGTTTGGTGGTCACGTGGCTGATGTATTGGCTTGGTGTTTAAAAGCCAAAGTTCCTTCGGTTTTTAAATAAAAATAAAAGACACATTTTTCATTTTCACCAAGAGCTTTATTGAACAACATAATGACAGTTTTGTACCACTACCTTCTGCCATTTTTCAGGCAACTTCATAATTCCATCTTCCCAAAATTTTTTATCTTTTTGAGCAAAGAACTCTTTCAGGTGCCTTTTACAGTCTTCCAGGGGATTGAAATTTTTTCCATTAAGAGACTTTTGTAAAGACCGAAATAAATGGAAATCTGAAGGTGCAGTTGGTGAATATGGCGGGTGAATCAGAACTTCCCAGCCAAGCTGTAAAAGTTTTTGCCTGGTCATCAAAGAAACATGTGGTTTTGCGTTAATCCTGATGAAAAATCATGCATTTTCTTTTGACTAATTCTGGACCCTTTTCGTCGAGTGCTGCTTTCAGTTGGTCTAATTGGGAGCAGTACTTGTTGGAATTAATCATTTGGTTTCTGGAAGGGGCTCATAATAGAGGACTCCCTTCCAATCCCAACATCATCTTCTTTGGATGAAGACCAGCCTTCGGTGTGATTGGTGGTGGTTCATTCACTTGCCCCACGATCTCTTCCATTCCACATTATTGTATAGTATCCACTTTTCATCGCCTGTCACAATTTGTTTTAAAAACGGAACATTTCAGCAGAGAATCTCATGCGGAAATACGGTCAAGAAGGTTTTTTTTCGCTTAATTTACGTGGAACCCAAACATCAAAACGATTTACATAACCAGGCTGGTGCAAATGATTTCAGCGCTTGATTTGGATATTTTGAGTATGTTGGCTATCTCCCACGTGATATAACATTGATTGTTCTCAATTAATGTCTCGATTTGATCCTTATCAACTTCAACTGGTCTCCCCGACCTTGGAGCATCGTCCAGCAAAAAGTCTCCAGCACAAAACTTCGCAGACCACTTTTGACATGTTCGATCAGTCACAGCACCTTCTCCATACGCTGCACAAATATTTTTTTGTGTTTCAGTTACATTTTTACCTTTCTTGTAATAATAAAGCATAATATGCCAAAAATGTTGCTTTTTTTTCTTCTGTCTTCAATATTAAAATGGCTACACAAAAATGCACAGATTTTGATAAGTTTTTTTTTTTAATGCATGACATATGACAGCTGTCACAATACAGTCTAACAAAAATGTTTCAAATGGGGCTTCCCTGGTGGCGCAGTGGTTGAGAGTCCGCCTGCCAATGCAGGGGACACGGGTTCGTGCCCCGGTCTGGGAAGATCCCACGTGCCGTGGAGCGGCTGGGCCCGTGAGCCATGGCTGCTGAGCCTGCGCGTCCAGAGCCTGTGCTCCGCAATGGGAGAGGCCACAACAGTGAGAGGCCCGAGTACCACAAAAAAAAAAAAAAAAAAAAAAAATGTTTCAAATGAAGTTAAAGACAACTAAGCACTACTAGAGCCATCGTATGGGAAAAACCAAACAAACTTTTTGGCCAACCCAATACTAGAAGGGAGTGAGACGGCAGAGACTGGTTGTGAGGCCGTTGGGAAGGTTTGGAGAAGTTCTTGGGGCCTACACTAAAATGACACTGGAGATGGAGAGGAAATAAAATATATGAGAAGTTTGTAAATAGTGGCGTTTACATAGCATGGGGAGTCACTGAATGTAGGTAATAATGGAAAGTGAAAAGTCTAAGATGACTCTTAGGTCTTCCTCTTTGGATGAATTGATACGAGGTGGGGCCCCCAGAGGTGGAGTGGCTTTGGTGAGAAGGCAGAAGGATGAGTTACGTTTGGAGCATTTAACATTGGGGTGTTGGGAGGGATGTTCTGCAGCAGAGGGTGGCTGGGGTAGAGCATGTGGGCAGCAGTGTGGGCTCCAGCAGTGTGTGGATGTTGGAAGAGACAGGCCAGTGTTGGAGAGGATCATGGAGGGTCAGCAAAGGGAAATAAGGCTTCTGGAAGTCAGAGTAGGGGGAGAAGCCAGAGGGAGTGGGGTCATGGAAATCCAGGAGTGATGTTTGTTCAGAGATTTTACCTGAGATGACGAAGTGGTTCTGATGTGTTTCCCAGCAGGGGGTTTCTTGTGACCCTAGCAAGTGCCATTTCAGTGCCAGTGGATTTGATATTACTGATGTGTAGCTTATCCTTTTGGGAAGCTTCCACACAAAGAGATAGTACAGTAGTTTAAAAGAAAGGAATGGAGCCAAAGTTGGTTTTCTATGAATGTATGTATTTTTTATGTATGTTGAGGGAGAGGTTTAAGATATAAAGTAATGAAGTAATACTTGAAAGAGCCAATTCTCAGCAGATGAGACAGTGTGGTGTCAACCATAAGAAAAGGATTATCCTTGAAGAGGATTCTAAGGTTAATACAGTTTTGGAAAACCACTAGTAGCATGAGCATCAAGGAAAAGGAGTAGCTTTTATACAAAGTACAGAAGTACAAAGTAAAGGAGAAATGGTGTGAAAGTAACAATGTGGAGCTATGAGAGAGCGTCGTTACCTCCTGGGAGACAGAGAATGAAAGTTGTTGAGGGTTGTGAGGTTAATGGGCTCTGGGGAAGAGCTGGATTTAAGTCTGGTAGATGGGGCCCCTGTTGAGACAAGACGTATTGATAGAAGCTTTATAATGGCCTGGGGGCATCAGGGTGTTGTGTGGGACAGACTGAGAAGGCCGTGAGCAGTGGAAGAATGAGAGAAGCACTGAGCAGTAAGCCAAGAGGTGAGTTAATAGCTGAAGGGAGAGACTTGGAGAGGCCAGTGGTTCCAGATGGGGCCCTAGAGCATCCATTTTTTCAAACTGTGTTCCACGTAGCCTTAAGGCATTGAAGGGAAAGAGTGAGGAAATGATTTAGGGAAGGGGGACAATTGATGCTAAGCAAGAACAGTTTGAAAAATCTGCTCTGATGTGAAGTTTCAGTGCAGTGGGCGCTGAGAGGTCTCGAGTAGCATCAGAGGCCTAAGGTTGTTAAGGCTCTCAACATAAGGCTGCTGAGGAATTGTGGTGCCACTGAACAGATCTTTCACTAAAATTGTTGGGAGAGGGTTGATAGGTGATGGCATCAAGGATGTGGACCTTCTTAGTGGAATTAGCAAGTACAGTCAGTGACCTAGAGGAATGTAGGTCTCTTTTGATAGAACACATAAGGTCTCCAGGATATTCGTTTTCTATGGCATTTGAAAAACCAAATCAAAACAAAAAAGCAAAAAAATAATGAGCAGATAGAACACTCCAGAGCAGTTGTCTCAGTATTGTAAGGACCTCATTTCTGAACTTCTTTGAACTGCTTTACAGTGCCAATTTGGTGAAATTTACCAAATTCTGTTCTTTATACTATTGTGTACAAAAAGGTGTCTTATTTTTAAGCAGAATGGATTCGTTATCCTTATGATAATGCTTATAAGATTATCGTTGATATATTTAGTTTTCTAGGATTCTTACATTTACTTGTTACTTGCCTGCGTCAGGTAACAACAGGCCAGTCTTTGGTGTTTCAGAGGGTTGGTTTTGTTTTGTTTTATTTTATTTTCCTGAGCATTCTCTCTCATAGTTTTATTCTTGTATTTTATACCCCAGACTATCTGAGAATAGCAAAATTCTTCTGTTGCTGGAGGATTAGATTAGATTCCCTTTGAAAAAACACGGTTAGTGTGGGTTATGTCTTGGGAATATTTTTGCAACTCTTCTGCTTTTTAGAATTAACTCATTCATTCAATTTATGGATTTGGATGTTGCATAGACTATTCAATATTTTTACAGATGCAATTTCAAGTAGGAATTAATCCTTTCTGCCAGCACTGTACTTGATTTTCAGATTATTAAAATGTTGATTATTCAAGTTTTCATGTACTTCTGCTAGAATTATTTCAGTTGTCAAACAGTAGGAAAAGTTTGAGAACATATTTTATAGAAGAAACTTCTGATGATTAAAAACTTAAAAATATTGTTAGTAAAGGCTTTCAGAAACTCTTTATTACAGACTTTTAGTGTGCTTAGAGTTTTATCTGAACACATTACAAATGAATATAAAATTGGAATGAGGGTTGAAACTGACAGGTGTTGAGGTAGCAGAGAGTTATCAATGAATTTTGTTATATGCAATAATATTTTGATGTTAAAAAAATCAGGTAATTTGCTTTGTTTATAGAATACATATTATATACACTAAGAAAGCAAAAACATTTCAGTTATCATTGTAAGCCACATGCCAATTTCAGAGATGTTAAAATATGGGAAAAAATATTTTGGAATAAGTGAAATATAGTGCATAAAAATAGTAAAGATAGTTGTATAATAAGGTAAGAAAATTGTTTGGGAGAAATGATTTTAGCCTTTTATCTTCCCCATCTTCCCCAAATGGGTATCATGTAACTTTATACCTCCTTATTCCACTTCCATGAGAAAAATACAAACTAGAAATTTGTAAGATTTATTAAAACACATTCATAGGTATGTCATGTGGTTTGTATATGTGAATTTTATTTGGCGGCATTCAGAGTGAACCTGTAGTTTTTTCGAAAATTAAATTTTCTAAAACATGAAACTTCTGTACATTGTCATGTAAATGAAGTTTAAAGTGCATAATAAAATGTTCTCACATAATACTTTGGAATAACACCTTAGTCACCCCCTTGTCAAAGTTGATTTGATTTTTAGAAATGATCTGCCTATAAAATTTTATGGCAATGAAAGTTTGTTTTTCAGTTCGGGAAATGATAATATCCAAACCCATTTCATTTGCTTTCAAGCAAGTTTCACTGAACTCTTTTTTAATTTACATGAAAGACTGGTAAGTAGAATACAAGGAAAGTTAATGCTTACTATCTTCTTTGTTAGTTGCTTTTTAGTACTGCAAGTGTATTAGTAGTAAAAATATTCACTAGCTAGTTGCATTTTATCCTGGCATCTTTGCCAAAGAAAATTAGTTTACTGGTTGGTGTAATTCTTCAGGATATTATAATTTCTAAATTAGAGTATTGTGGTGGATTCTGTAAGTCATGCAGTAGTCATATAACTTTTGATTAATGGCCATTTTAAATGCGGCTCTGAGATCTCATGTGTATCAGTAGGTTAAAGTATATAATGTGGGTATTATACCAGATATTTAGATTACTAGTAAGTACCAGGTGACCAAATTTGTAAAATATTGCAGCCAGGAGAATTTTATATGTTGTACAGTTTTGCCTAATTCTTTAAGACCTCAAGGCTAGAGTTTTACTTCACTGTGATGGGGCAGGATTTTAACTTTCTGGTCATAACAGTCTCTCAGGCTGTAAGCAATCAAGTTTATACTTACTGGTTCTTACAGTAATAATTTCTTGAGTGCTCCTTCATGCTCCCCCAATCCTCATGGAAAATTTCCAAACATAAACAAAAGTAGAGAAAAATAGAAAATTGATCTCCCATATACCCATCATCTGGCTTCGACAGTTATCAACTCAAAGCTAGTCTTGTGGCATAGATACATGGATACCTCTTTCTTTTTGTCCTCCCCACCCCCCATTTTTGGTTGTGTTGAAGAAGAAGAAATTGCTTTCTTTGTTTTCTCCAGTTTCCCACAGTCAGGATTTGCATCCCTTTAATGTTTTTTTTTTTATCATTTCCTCTGTCCCCTATATTTCCTGTGAATTGGTAAGTCAGTCCAGAGGCTTGATCAGATTCAGGATCTACCCCACCCTGCCCCCAGCAAAAATATGTTATAGATGGTGTTATGTATAACTTAATATTCAATTAAAAAACTGAGTAGTGTGAAAATGTTTCCATTTTAACTTTTCTTTAAAGCATCATCTTATGCTAAAATAAGGCACAGGTAACTGAAGGATATTTATAATCAGGGCCACTAGATGTCTCCCACCTACTCTTCAGGTTATCTGTGCCATGCAGATAAAATAACTGTTACCTCTAGAACTGCACTGCTTCATACTGACCCCTGAATGTCCCAACCCCCAAATCTGTTAATTACTCTTTATTTTCAGAGACAGGTAAGTAAGAATTGACTCTGAGAGTTTTATAATTTATGATTTTTAAAGTTTTAAAAGCTTATATAGGCATTATACTTCTGTACTTACAGTTTTTATTACACTTGGCATTGAAAATTTTTGTCACTGAGAATTTTTTTAATTCTTATATTTAAAGAGCTTACTTGACAAAAATTAGCCGGGATTTGTTTTTAAAAATTGTATTATAGGGCTTCCCTGGTGGCACAGTGGTTGAGAGTCCACCTGCCGATGCAGGGGACATGGGTTCGTGCCCCAGTCCGGGAAGATCCCACATGCCACGGAGCGGCTGGGCCCGTGAGCCATGGCTGCTGAGCCTGCGCGTCTGGAGCCTGTGCTCCACAACGGGAGAGGCCACAACAGAGGCCTGCGTAAAGCAAAAAAAAACCCCGAAAACATTGTATTATAAGAGTTTCCTATAATTTATTTCCTAATATTTTAACTTCCTTCCTGGAATCACAGTTCATTGTGAGAATGGGGAAAGTTATTATCCCCCATTTTTTTCCTTGATAGTCCTCTAGAATAGATTTTATATTCTAGACAGAGTTTTTGAAGACACAGTGAATAATATTCTGCAGCTCTGGTATTGGTAGGTTGCTTTGTACCCCATCTGAACAGTCATCCTGTAGGTCAGCTTTACCAACTAGAGCTGTTCTTGGGCAGATGAAGCTAGGCTGAAATGAGCTGGTTTGTCTACTGCCTTGATGTCTTCATTTTTGTCCAGAGACTTTCGGGGATGCCTAAAAAACAAACTGTAGGAGAATAAAACTTTCAGCTTTAAAAATAAACAGGTAATGTACAAAACAGATATTTTCATCCCATTCTTATCCTTACCTCATTTTCTACCCATCCCTCTTAGATGGGAAGTTTAACAATTTTTTTTGAATTTAATATATTCTAGAACATATTTTTCTTGGAACACTTTTCAGCATCTCAAAAGCATATAGCAAGGAACAAGGTTTGGGAATTGCTGATCAGGAATATTATTCTTTTTACTAATATAGCCGGTCCTCCATATCCGTGGGTTATACAGAGGCCTGACCGTACCACACCTTTTTATATAAGGGACTTGTGCATCTGTGGATTTTGGTATCTGCAGGGCAGGGTGAGGGTGGTGTCTTGGAACCAGTCCCCCATGGATACTGAGGGACAACTGTATATTACGAGATAACATTACTTCTGATTAGAATTATATTTCTTTTTTTCATTAATAAGGTTATTTACTAGATATATTTCAAATATGTAATCTACATATATGGAATACATAATTTTAACACATTCCACTTAGCATTTTTAAAAATGAAGCATTTTTCTAGCCCACAAAGGAAATGTTAATACCTTTCAAAAGGTAGGAAGTTTAAGCCACATGAGGGTAGAGAACATGTAATGTCTTGTCTGCACTGATCTCAGTGTCTGGCACAGTGGCTGCTATGATGTAGGTGCTCATTAAATGTTTATTGTTGGAAGGCTGTATTTTCTCACAAGTGCAATAAAATAAAAAAGTTTACAATGAATGTTTGAACAAATAAAAAGCTCAAAGCATAAAAGAAAGTCAAAATAAAAGAAATTCTCAAGAATTATATTTCTTGATGCTCCACCTTGCATAATGCTTATTATAATGTCTACTATTGTCAATTCTAGGATTTCATTTTGACTTATTTTGAATAACACTTTTACTCACATATTAATTTAGCATATGGTTATAAAATGCCTGTAAAACAATGCTAAACTCCACAGAAGGTACATGAATGAACAAAAAACTCCAGCTAAAAAAGAGATCATAATCTAGTTAGGGGAGGGTGTCATAGGCAGGTTTAGTGATCATAATAAGAGAGAACTATTGATTAGAGACATAGAGCCCTGGATGTATGTAGTAGTCAAGAGTAGTAAATTGTCACTCTAGAGAGATGCAGAAAAGCTGCAGGAGAGAAGCTGTTTTAGCTGGGCCTTGAAGGACAAGTGTGAGTTTGGTATTGCAGAGGTAGAGGTAGGAAGGAGAAGACAAGGGAGGGGCCAGTGTGAGCAAAGGCATCAACGCAAGAAGACATGAGGCACATGGAGGAAAGTAGTGGGTGCTGTTGGACTGGAGGATGAGGATCCGGGGGGTGGGAGGTGGAGACCCCAGCAAGTGGTGGGTTTGGGAAGTTAGATTAAATTTCCTATTAAAGAGATTGGCCTCTAGGAGACCATGAGAATAACACAATGAAGGCTATGCTTTAGGGAGATTAATGTGGTAACGATATCCGAGATGGGAGTGCCAAGGCCATGAAGTGATTCAGGTGAGTGGTGCAAAGTGAGGAGGTCTTGAGTCAGGACGAGGTGTGGAAGCGGAGGAAAAGGCGGCCCCTAGGCCGTGTCTCAGACTGGGAGAGGATGGGCTCAGAAATGGCTCTGGTTGTTGAGGACATAGTTTAAACTCAAATGTTATTAAACAGAAACATGAATCAATTGTTATACAATTAATGTTAGTTAAGTTTCCTCCTTATTCTTAGTTCTAGAGCCAGTACAAAAGCCTCATGAAGGTCCTGGAGAAATGGGGAAACCAGTCGTCATTCCTAAAGAGGATCAAGAAAAGATGAAAGAGATGTTTAAAATCAATCAGTTCAATTTAATGGCAAGTGAGATGATTGCACTCAACAGATCTTTACCAGATGTTAGGTTAGAAGGGTAAGTACCTAGTGTGGTCCTAATAGTATTTAATATGAATGAAAAGTATGTTATGAATTCCCAATAAATTGCACTTTAGTGTTGACTCTTCTTAAAGTGATTGTTACATCACTAAGTTACTACTTACCCCCCCCACTTAAATAATTAAATGCTGATAAAATAATACCTCAAGTTCTAGTGATCATTGGGACTATATATTTCAGGCTTTGGAAGATAATTTTTTATCTTGATAGATTAGTAGGGATTTTAAACTTCATTAACAAAACATTTATATAGTTAATTTTTTAATTTGAATTCTATTTTATTTTTTTTATACAGCAGGTTCTTATTAGTTATCTGTTTTATACATATTAGTGTATACATGTCAGTCGCAATCTCCCAGTTCATCCCACCCACCCACCCCCGCCACTTTCCCCCCTTGGTGTATATAATTAATTTTTTACAAGATTCTTTTAAGTTGTGTGTAACTTAAAACGGTGAAGTATACAGTCATAAGCATACAGATTACTGAATTTTTACATATGTATGTACCTGTCTAACCATCATCCAAATCAACTTATAGAACATTTCCATCACCCCTGAAACATCTCTTGTGTTCCTTTCCAGTCAGTACTCCCACCCCCAGGGGCAGCCATTGTTTTGATCTCTAAACATAGATTAGCTTTGTCTTTCTTTGAACTGTTTATAAATGGACCCATACTGTTTATATTCTTTGGTGTCTCTGAGATACATATTGTTGCATGTGTCAGAAACTTATTCTTGTCCATTGCAGTGTTGTGGTTTGTTATGTGAATATACCATAGTTTATTTACATGTTGATAGATATTTGTGTTGTTTCCACTTATTGACTATTGTGAATAAAGGCTATGGTGACATTTCTGTGCACATTTTAGGAAGACTTAAGCTCTCATTTCTATTTGGTGTACGTATTGGGGAAAGAAATAGGGTATACACTTAAGTAGCTTTAGCACGTGCTGCCAAACATTTTTCCAAGATGGTTGTAGCAACTTACACTCCTACCAGCAATATAAGGCCCAGTTGTGCCATACGAAGAAGGTAATACAAGGTATCTGGACTAGAGGACAACAGGCCCAGTTAAAAGCAAGGGAACTGTACAGAGAAAGGTAGATCAAGTGAACATATACATTCTAGCTGTTGAGACCCCCTAGCCACCTTGCTTTCTGGGGCTCCCATTAATGCCAGCAGCCAGGCTTTATCCCTCCAGGCAGGAGATTGGAAGATCTTTATCAGCAGAATTGGACTAGCCCTAGAGAAAAGCAAAACAACTGCAAACACTGACGTCAGAGATTCTCCAACTTAATAGCATAGCCTGATCACTCCAGTGGAGTATACTCATAGTCAGTAAGCCTCACTTAAATATTCAGAGCTTATATTCAGTTTTTTGGCCTTCCATTTTTAGTAGTAGATGACCAAGGAATACTAGACATCACAGGAAACCCTCAAACATGTAAAGTATAATTCAAAACTTTAAGCAACTTGGAGGAAGCAAAGCCTGACTATTCAGGGGGAAGAAAACTTAAAAAGAAATAATTAGTAATCCCAATGAAATAAGAAAACATATTACAACCATAAAACAAGAATAGGATACCATTCAAAAGATAGACTGAGAGGGCTTCCCTGGTGGCACAGTGGTTGAGAGTCTGCCTGCCGATGCAGGGGACACGGGTTCGTGCCCCGGTCCGGGAAGATCCCACATGCCGCGGAGCGCCTGGGCCTGTGAGCCATGGCCGCTGAGCCTGCGCGTCCAGAGCCTGTGCTCCGCAACGGGAGAGGCCACAGCAGTGAGAGGCCCGCGTACCGCAAAAAAAAAAAAAAAAAAAGACTGAGAGAACCAAAAAGAGCTTTTGGGAATTAAAACAAAACAAAACTCAATAGCAGGTTGGGAGGAAATCTTCCATAAAAATAGATCAAAGAGATGGACAATAGTAAAAGCTTATGAAATTGAATTGACTATCAATGAGGACCAATATTTGATTAATAGGAGTCTCAAAGAGAACAACAAAAAAGGTGAGGAGAGGGATAGGCAGGTGGGAAGAAGAAAATTTATCCACCAGATTTTCCAGAACTGGACTGCACAGGTTTTGGATTGAAAGACCATTAAGTTTTCAGGACAATAGATGAAAACAGACTGCACCCCCAAGGCATTGTGACTTTCAGAACACCGGCAATCATTCCCTGAAAAAGACCTCTTATAAGTTTCTCTTGAGAAGAGAGCAGATCACAATCAAAGGATTGTTTATCAGAATATCTTCAAACTTCTCAGCAGCAACTCTGGAAACAAAGGAGCAAAATTCTAAAGGAAAATAACTTCCAACCTAGAATTCTGTATGCATCCAAATTAACAATAAAGTGCACAGGTTAAATAAGGACATTTTGGGAATGCAAGGTCTCAAAACATTGAACTGCCACCACATATCTTTTCTTGGGAAGTTACTGGCTTGTGCTCCACCAAAAGAGGACTTAAATCAAGGAAAAGGTTGACACAGGATGTAGAAGACGGGAGATCTGATGTGCGAGAGATGGTGGGAATCTCTGGAAGATGGTGTAAGGACAGCCACGGGTGAGAGTTGTGCAGGCAGAGAGGCAGCCAGCCCAGGTGGGAGCAGCTCAGAAAATGCTCACCAGGAGAGACTTCAGGGAGATGTTGAAGTCATACCTGATAAGGCTGGATGTCTTGGAGGGATTTAGACAATTGATGGAGAATTTGGGATTGAATTAGTAATAAGTACATAGAAAACCATCGCAAGAAAAAAATTAAACAATCATTAAATCCAGGGAAAATTTTTTAAAGTCGTTCAGAGAAGGCAAAGGTAATCATAGTTTATTACATGGCACAGCTATGAATAAGTCATAATAAGGTAACCATTGAATATTGTGCATGTAAAAATTAAACTGAGGGGGTATAGAGTATTCATCCAGCAAATTGGTTAAGTGGACATCAGTCAAGAGAAGCTTCATTGTAAACTTAGATTTTCACAAACTGTGTACTTTCCTGAGTAATTTAAGAATTATTGAAGAAAGCTAGACTCCTCAGGGAAGTCTCAGTTAAATTCAGTGATGTCTCCATTAAAAAGAACCTTAACTATTATTGTTTATAGTAGAGTTGTTTTTGCGCTTTTAATAATTCCGCTAAATACATCACCACTCTCAACACATTTTATTGTTTATTTTTTAAAATCTTTTACATGGTTCTTGAAGATACTTTTACTAATGAGTAGCTTATAAGTATATTAAATATATTATAAACACTAGTTTTTGCACAGTGAACAACTTCATGATATAAAGATCAGTGTTTAAATGGTGTGATACGTGTGCTTGTGCACCAAATTTTGGGCTTGATGAGGACTTCTCAGACTTGAAAAAATCCTGCTTTGTGCTGGATTGCTAGTCCAGCTGCTAATACGCAGTCCTTCTGGCCAGCCATTGGGTCTCTGGGATAGGGCTGCTTCATGGGGTGGCACAAAGTCACTACTACCACTGAATAGCCATTTTTTGCCTTCTTGTTCCATTTCTGTGCTTTTATCCTTTTTTTAAAAAAGTTTTGAAAAACTTTTTATTTGGAAATTTTCAAATATATACAAAAATAGAGATAATAGTCTGAACCCTAATGTATGCATCACCTTGCTTCAACAGTTCCTAAAAGTTCTCTTTTATACCCTCTAAGATGTCCTGCAACAATCTCCTTCTCCTGGTATTTACACTTCTGTGTGGTCTCTTCCTATGTTGTGCTAGGGTTGGTCTGTATGGCCAGCAGTACAAGTGATGGAGTGTCATTTTCAGGACTGGGTTATAAAATACACTGTGGTTTCCAATTTGGTCTTTTATTCTCACTTGGATCATTGACCCCGGGGTAAGCCAGCTGACATGACAGGAATGGCCCTGTGGAGAAGCCCACATGGTTTGTGGATTTTGGGGATCAACCAGGTGAGTGAGATTAGAAGCAGGTTTCCCAACCTCAGGCAAAGACCTAACCATTTGCAAATATTACAATATTTGTCTCTGAAAGATAGGACTCATAGAACAAAAAAAAAGGAAAGGGAAAAATCATGATACCATTTTTCATACCTAAAAAAAGTCTTAACAGTGATTCCTTGATAACATGAAATATCCAGTTAAATTTCCCTAGTTATGTCATATATTTTCCTTTTTTAAGAGTGTTTGTATCGGGATGCAGATAAGGTGCACACATTGCAACAGGTAGGTATCTATCTCAAGTGTCTCTTAGTCTGTAGGTTCCGTCTTCTTTTTTCCCTTACAGTTTATTATTTGAATACGAGGTAGAGCGTCTTATATCTTTCCTGACTCTGCATTTTGCTGATTGCTGGTGCCATTGATTGTGTTCTTCTGTTTCCTCTCTTCCCTGTAGATTGGTAGGTTAAAGGCGTTTTGTACCAATATCCTTGAAGTCAAGTAAGTTGTGACCTATTAGACAGGCCTATTATATGTCCCATCAGTCTGTTTTCTATCATTGAAACTCCTATTAGCCAGGCATTGGACTGCTTGCATTGATTCTCTTAGTCCCTTTTATTTTTATCTTTTCTCATGTTTCTGTTCTACTTCCAGGGAGAAATGCTAGGCTACCTTTCAGCTATTCTTTTGAATTTTTTATTTGTTAAATTTTTAATTACTAAGTCGTTGCTGTTGTTTTCTGAATTAAAGATACAGACACAAAACCCTGCAACTTAACTTTTTTATTCACAGAAATATTTGTGAGATGTTTAGTATGTAACATTTTAATCTTTCTAGTTTTTAAAGTAATTTTAACTTTGGTTTACAAAATTATCAGTCCCATGAGGCAGGCTGCTGTTAAGTGGCTCAGAGAGATTGCTGTAGCCCAGAACAATTGAATCTGGTTTGAATCCAGGTCTTCTGACATTTAATTCCCTTCTTTCTCTGCCTAATTGCTAAAGGTTATTTTTTTCTCATTTTCTTAACTATTACTTTTAATGTTAGATGAAATTCTGGAAACAGATTAAAATCATGTATTTAGTAGAATTCTGCTTATTTTCTCATGTTAGATAAGCTTCTCTAGATGATTTGGATAAACTTCTGGGAGTTGCTCTGCTTATAATTTTTAAGACTTAACGGTTTTATAATCTTTTAGGTGTTTTCAGTAACGTTGTTATAATTCTATAAATAGTAATTGGTAGTTCTAAGGCTAATATGTATTTTGTTTCCGTTAAATACAATTTTGAAAACAATATTCTAACATAAATTTTACTCTTTGTATCTGTATTTATCCTCTTATAGTATGATTTCTACCTGCTTCATGAAATGTAAATTTGTTATACAAGTTTAGTGAGTTCCCTGATTTTTTGTTTTATCTGTTGCCTCAAAGACACACGTGATAATTAGCAGTTTAAAAATATGCCTTAAAATATTTATCTTGAAGTATTTTTTCTTTTGTGGTTTTTTTTTTTGGCTGCTTCGGTTGCTGTGGGTGGGCTTTCTTTAGTTGTGGCTAGCGGGGGCTACTCTTCATCGTGGTGCGCGGCCTTCTCATTGCGGTGGCTTCTCTTGTTGCGGAGCATGGGCTCTAAGCGCGCGGGCTCAGTAGTTGTGGCTCGCGGGCTCTAGAGCGCAGGCTCCGTAGTTGTGGCGCATGGGCTTAGTTGCTCTGCGGCATGTGGGATCTTCCCAGACCGGGGATCGAACCCATGTCCCCTGCATTGGCAGGCGGATTCTTAACTACTGCGCCACCAGGGAAGCCCTCTTTTGCATTTTCCATCTTTCACTAGTGATCTCTCAGAAATTTTATTCTTCGGAAAACGTAGCTTTCTCTTTCCTTATTTTAGCTATTAATTTTTTTGAATGAAATAGTCTAAACATTCAGAAAGCTATAGGAGATAACAAAGTTTTGTATCAAACACTAACTTTATTGAATTTTAACAAGTTGCCGTATTCTCTTCATATTTTGTTTTTAAAATAAAGCTTTACAGCTACTGTTGAAACCATTTGTGTACCCCTCCCCAGTTGTATTCCATTCCTCTCTAACCATAGGTCTGATTTTTTGCATTTATCATTACTCTGCATGTTTATCTATCTATCTATCTATTATCTATCTACCTAAATAATATATAGTTTCATATTTTTAACAACAAATTCTAGCATAGCATATGCACATATTCTTCTGCAACTTTAAAATTGTTCAAGCATTGATTTTGAAATTTGGCCATATCATTACATGTAGTACTAGGTCATTCATTTTAACTGCTTTGTAGAAGTCCATTGTGGGAATATACACCATAATTTATCTATTTTGCTTTTGGTTAGATGTATATACTTTACAGTTACAGAATGTCTATAAATATCCTGTTTAAACAAGCATGTATTCTCTTGTACAGATGCAACAGTTTTCTGTGGAACAGTGCTTTCCAAATTGTAGGTCATGACCCCTTAGTCATTAATGGATCATGAGATCAATTTAGAAGACCTTAGGCCTGAAGTTTTTTTTTTATGGTATTTCATACACAATGTGAATACCTGTTAGCATTTTAATTAGTGAAATAGAAGATATCGGAGTGTATCTCATGTAATAAAAGTTTTTTTCATTAATCATTGTTTCAGAATGTATGTTTTAGGGTGACTTAAAATGTATTTGTTACCATGTGTTATGGTCAGTTGCACGGAGATGCGAAATAATCGTGTTGAGAGGAATGCACTTTTTAATTTCATTTGATGTTTTTTAAAATTGCTCCCACTGTGGTTTCACCAGTTTACATTTTCAAGCTGCAGTGGATGAGAGATTACATTGCTCTGCATATTCATGCAGAGGATAGTAGTGGCATGAGTGAGATATCATAGTGGCATGGAAGAGGCTGGCACAGGTGAAGTTTTCAAATTCTGATTGTATGTTTAAGATGGAAGCTCTCAGAATGCTGACAGGTTGGATGTGGAGTAAAAGAAAAAAGGAAAAGTTAAGAATTTAGGCCTGATTAGCTATCTGAATTAAAGTGATACTTGCCAAGATGGAAAGGAGAGTAGAAATATGGGAATAGAAATCAAGAATTGTTAGCACATATTTATAAAATCCTGGAGTTCAGGGGAGGGGTTGAAGCTCAAGTCATTAAGGGATAAGAGAATTTAAAGTCACGGGACTGGTTGACAGCCACTGAAGTGGATGAGGTGAAAAAGGGGTTAGGGAGCTAATGTTCCAGCCTTCGAAGATTGAGAACAGGAGGAAGATCTAGCAAGAGGCTGAGGAGAGGTGAGGTAATGTTTCAAGGGGGAAGTGGCCAGCTGTGTTAAATGCTGCTGAGAGGCTAAGTTGAGATCTCTAGACTGACCGACGGTTTCAGTTTGTGGAGTGGCTGTTGGACAGGATTGTTTCTGTGGAGTGATAGGCAATGAAACCGTGGCTTAAAAGAATGGGGAGACTTTCCATTTCTGTAATGGTGGCCTTGGTGATCTGGACCAACTCTCCAGATGAGAACATCTAGAGAGTTAGAAAAATCATCCTCTTGAAAACATCCAGAGGTTAGAAAGCACAGCTTAGAAGGTAGTGAAAAATTACAGAGCCAACATCTGGGAGAAGATGGAAACCCAGAGAAATGAGCATAGAATTTGGAGGCTACTTTTTATCTAGAGGCATCTGCTGAATCCAAAAGGTATATACTGAGAAACTAAATAGTGCTTTTGACAAGAAAGAAAAGATATTGGGAGCAAGAGGGACTTAATGAGGTGCTGGCCGTGTTCTATTTCTTCACCTGAGTCATGATTACATGAGCATTTGCTTGTGATATCTCATTTGCTCTAAATTTATGTTTTTTGCACTCTGTTATGCTTCCCATAAAATCAACTTGAAAAAAGAGTGGGAGAAACAAAGTGGGAGGGAAGCAGTGGAGACAGCAAGTATAGCAGTGCTTTTGAGGTGTAATTGTTGGAAAAAGAGAAATGAGGCAGTTAGCTGGGGAGATTGTGCAATCAGGGGAGACATTTTCTTTTTCTTCTGTAATATGGCATATAGTACAGTATGGTTGTGTGTTGATAGAAATGATCCCATTGAGGGAAAATTTGAGAGGGGAGTGTTATAGCAAGAGCATTCAACTTGAGCAGGTGAGAAGGAATGTAGTTGGCTTCAGACAGGAACAGGGATAATGCAGACATTGTATAATGGGGAAAAGGCACAATGTTTATGATCACAGATGTCTACAGGATGGTCAGTGTGTTGATGGGAGTATGGAAATCCTCATCTGATGGCTTTTTTCAGTGAAATTAGAAACAAGGTTAACACCTGTGAGTGAGGAGGGTAAGAAAGGTATTGGGAATCTCAGGAGATGTGGAACAGTTTGCAGGGGTTAACTAGGACATGTAGTGGGAACACTGGATAGCGCTGAGAGCCTCCTTGAGGTTTGGTTTGTAAGTTGAAAATGAGACCATTCAGCATGCTCATACGTTTTCTTTAGCCATATTCAGCAGCCCTAGTGCAGATGCAGAATCAGCAGAAAGTTGGATTTAGCTATTGGGATATTGCCAAGCGAGTGAGATAGAATAGGGAGATACAAGACAGTGATTATAATAAAGAGTCCTGGAAAACAAGCAGAGGGTCACAGAAAGTAAAAGGATGGAAGGGTCTGGATTTGAGATCCCAATGAAGAAAGCTAAGGATCTGGGATTATTGGAGTAACTGAGTGGGAACAAGCCAGGATGTCAGGGGGGAGGGAGTGGGGATGGGAGGTGGAAGGAGCAATGGTGACCAGAGATTGGGATGCTTAAAATGGAGATTATCGGTAATGATGTGGTCTAAGGGTATAGCATGAAAGTAAGTGGATGAGATATGCTGGAGGAGAGCAGAGCAGAGCAAAGATCTGAGAGGCCAAGTGTTGATAAATCGACTGCATGGAAACTAAAATGACTGATAATGTGATGACAAGACTAGTGATGGAATTGGTAGGGAAGGTGACAGATGACTGTACCAAGGATGGGTTGGCAACTTCTGATAGCACCTTCTTTAAAGGACCTGAGGCTTCTTAGGGAAGAGGGAGAAACATAAGTCTTAAAATAGCGATGAGGAACAAGGGAGATACTTGCCCCCACTTCCAGACTCAGTGGTGCAAGGGATGTTGAAGAAAAGCTAGCCTTCTCTTGAAAGACCACTCAGAAGGCAGTATTCTTGGTGATATTTTAATTAGTGTAGAATATGAAGGGAATATTCAGAGAATAGATTGTGAATATTCGGGAACTTTGCTAATGACAGTAACCATGAATTCCAGAGAGCACAGTGGAAAGGTTTAGAGATTATGAGCTTTAGTTAGCCAAATCGCAATTAGAATTTGGGTAATTCACGATGACTTGGAAGGCTTGGGTTTTTTGTTATTTGTTCATAGCATTATCTTCAGTACCTAATGCTTTTAAAACATTTTCACTAGATCTGTAATTATGTGTCTATTCTCATTTCTAATACTGTTTGTTTCTTTTCTCTTTTTTCCTTAGGCAGTCTTGCTAGTGGTTTGTAGTTTTTAAGTTTTAAAAGAGGAGTAGCTTTTCCTTTTGTTTATTCAGTGTTTTAAAACTTGTTTTCTATGTAATTATCTTTCTTCTATTTTGTGTTTAATCTGTTTTCTCACTTGCTTAGTTAAATGCTTAACCTGTTAATTTAAAATATTTTTGTTTTCTAATGAATTCACTAAAGACTCTAAATTTACATCTGTGAATCATGTCAGTGTACCCTGCTAGTTTTATATGTAGTACTTTCATCCTAATTCATTTACAAGTAGTTTGTAATTTCCATTTGATTTCTATTCAACCCAGGATGACTTAGAAGTAAATTTTAAAATTTCTATGTACATTTCTTTTTGCCTTTTGATTTTCTCATTTTTGTTATTGATTCCTAGATTAATGATCAGTAAAGATTATCTTTTTGAAATGTGTTGAAACCTTTGTGATCTAGAAAGTGTGCAGGGTTTTTTAAATGTTTCCTCTGCAGTTGAAAATAACATGGTCTGGTTGCCTGTTACTTTTGTTTTTTTCTGTTTTAGTGTGCATACTCTATTAGATTCTGATTAAGTTGTATAAAAAAAGAACTCCCACTATGATCGTGGATTTGACAATTTCCCTAACTCATTCTGTTAGTTTATTTTTCAAGGCTGAATCGTTGGATGCATTTAAGACGATTTACTGTGTGTGTGTGTGTGTGTGCACGCACGCGTGCACGTGTGTTTTTTAAACTCAGTGTTCGCATATCTTTATTGACTTTCTTCCTCCTGATTTTGATATTGTTACATCACTTTTAGTCTAATGTTTTCCTGGTATGTCTTTTTTCTTTTTCTGTTTTTTTACTTTGAGGCATCTGTATGATTTTTGTTTTAGGTATATCTCTAAATGGCTGAATTTTATATTTTTAAATCATATAATCTTTGTTTTTAATAGTTGAGTTTGATGCATGTATATTTATTGTGACTATTGATATATTTAGACTTATTTCTTTTAGGTTGAACCATATGAAATTGATATTCATTTTTGACCTATGAAAATGACAGCTTTATAAAGTTCCATCTAAATAAATCTTGTTTTTTGTTTACCATCATTTTTTTTCTTCCTTTCCTGCATTGCTAATTGATAACATTTTTAGTATTCATGTTTTTCTCTTTCTTGGTTTGGAAACTTCACATTTTATTTTTATTCCTTTAGTGGTGAGATCTGGGCACATTGTAATGTCTGTCAAGGTGTGAATTCATCTACATGCTCAGTGTACATAGTGTACTTTTGATCTGAGCATTCATGTTCTTCACTTCTAGAACATTTCTAGTTGTAATCTCAGATTTTGCTGTGTCACCATTCCCTCTGGTCTGTTCTTCTGGAACTGCTCGTGTGCATATACTAGAGCTTCTTAATGTATACTCTTATTTTTTCTCCTTTTTTGAATTGTATCTAGGTGAATTTCTCATTAATGTCTTGATGCTGGCAAAGTCTGGATCTGACATTATTGGCTGTGTGGCTTTGGACAAGTTACTTCACCTTTCCGTACCTCAAGATCCTTATCTGTACAATCTGGACAGTAATAAGAGCTGCTGGGAGGCTTTGTAGTGCTTTGAATACTCACTGTCCTAGGATGTAGAGAAGGCCTCTGTTCAGGGAGAATGAGCTCCTGGTCCCAGTGTAGTTCTCAGGAGAAGCTTACTCCAGGCATGCTTTTCCATCCTCACTCTTTTTCACTCACCACTGTCTGGCTTTTGAAGTGTATTCACAATGAAATGTGAAATGAGAACTATCAGCCTATATTTAAATATCCCTACATTGAGATGGATGAAACTGGCCAGCAGGTGGTTTTCAGACCGATTCCCAGAGGCGGAAGGAGTAGTGTGGGACAGCCCCTAGAGAGCAGCTTTTTCACCCCCTTATCTGAATCCAGAAAAGCCTTGGTTGTTCTAAGCTGTAGGGTTAACTGGTAGTATAGCTGGAGTGTCCAGATCACCCTGTGTGAGAACCTTTACTGCCTTGTAGGGTCTCCAGGGGCACATTTCTGAAGGCAGCTGGAGGAAAGAATAACATTGTTCCAGTGTCAAGAAGAGTTCAATAGAATTAACAAAGAGTTCTCTTTGTAATGTGTAATCTTAGGGAAAGAGATTAATACAAATTCAAAGCACCTAATTTGTCAATTCCATCCTATATAATTAGTCTCAGATGCTTAAAAAGTAATAATACCACTTATTGAGTGTTTATTATGTACCCAGGACTATACACATTATCCTATTTAAACAGTTGAGCAAAATGGTAGTAGTATACCCAGTTTACAGATTGGTAAACTCAGTTTAGGGAGATTAAATAATTTATGCAAAAGTATGATCAAGAAGTGACTCAAGTGAAATGTGTCAATGATAAAACATGTAATCTTAGTCACTGTGCTTGGCCATCACTTTTATGGTTAGATCTTCATTGATCTTGCCTGAATGAGAGTACATGGAGGAGAAATTATGTAACATTGCCAAACACTGCCAGACAGTGTTTTAACTTGTCGTTGATAAATGGTAGTGTCAGGTAAATTTGGTGGGTGACAAAGAATACTCTGAAAATCATACTCAAAGGGACATGGAGATGAGGGATAGGTTATTTGTGCATATTCACCTTGATTTGGAATCAAGCTACTCCATTTCTGTAAGCCTCAGTTTTCCCGTCTTTAAAATTGGGAGAATAATACCTCTGTCTTAGGGTTGTTGTAAGGATAAAGTGGGATAATGCCTATAAAACTTCTAATGCCATTTCACTCCCTAAGAGGTTTAGGATAAGTACAGTGGGACTTTAACTGTTGAAAAATCATAGAAATAATAATTATCAAGGGAATGCTGTTGTTCTGTATTCCTGAATTTTTAGGTATTTGTGTGGATTGATTCTCTGGTAAGCCTAGTCTTGCTGAGTTGAACACTATCCTAAGCAATTTTATTAATGTCTTTATTTCCTGAAACACTGCTGAGTCACTCAGGCAGGCACTCGAGCTAACTCTCAGACCACATAGTGAATTTCATGCATTAGAATTTATTCAGTAATCCTCTCACTCGCTTATAAAATGAGTACTCATTATGCAGGACATCTTTTAATTAATATCGTGTATAGGGACATAAATGAAACCACTCGTGTTTTCACTCATTGTTTAAAAATTATAAAAATGGGATTTTCAATCTACTCTAGTATATAACTCACTCCCATTAATAGCATCAGCCCACTATAGAAGTGATGGTGTAGTCTGAAACACGTGCCATCTCCCCTCATCCTTTCTCAGTCTGTGCTCTCTGCCAAAACAAAGGAGTAAACTAAGAGAAAGACATGCTGTATAGAAGAGAGGAAATCCAGTGTGCAGAGAGAGAACAGAATCCTGGGCAGGGCTGGGGGCCAGACGGCAAAGGGAGAGCCTCAGATGACAGTGGTGCGGGCATGGAGGGAGGCAGCCCAGAAAACCTCAGGAGAGATTGCTTTAAGAAGATTCCTATACTATATTGATAGCTGGTGCTTCTGAACACCTTAAGAGACTTTTAGACAGTTTGTAGAGAGTGTGGGTTTGAATTAGTGACAAGTACATAGAAAACTAAGGAAGAGTGGGGGGATAATCGATGGTGAAGTGGAGGGGAATGTTGTGCAGAAAGAGGAAAATTATTAATAATATATGACTCAGCTATGAGTAGCATTTTTTAAATTTTTATTTATTTATTTATTTATTTTTGGCTGTGTTGGGTCTTCGTTGCTGTGCGCGGGCTTTCTCTAGTTGCAGTGAGCGGGGGCTACTCTTCATTGCGGTGTGCAGGCTTCTCATTGCAGTGGCTTCTCTTGTTGCGGAGCACGGGCTCTAGGCGCGCAGGCTTCAGTAGTTGTGGCACACAGGCTCAGTAGTTGTGGCTCTCGGGCTCTAGAGCGCAGGCTCAGTAGTTGTGGCGCACAGGCTTAGTTGCTACATGGCATGTGGGATCTTCCCGGACCCGGGCTCGAACCCATGTCCCCCTGCATTGGCAGGAGGATTCTTAACCACTGCGCCACCAGGGAAGCCCTATGAATAACATTTTACATAGCTCTAATATACATTCAGGAGTGATGTATCCAAATTTATAATATAATTTTGGGAGACTGAGAGACTAGCAAGTGTATGTGTTGGGGGAGATAGGAGTGAGATAAATCCTCATATTCTGTAGTAAGAAGTCAATACATTATATCTACAACTAGAGAAAAATGAAGTAAAAATGCAGATATAGTACTTAGAATTATGTCTGCTCTATGAGAAGGGAGAAGTGGCAAAGAGGTGAGGGAACAGCCTTTTTTAAAAATAGATCTTTATTGGAGTAGAATTGCTTCACAATACTGTGTTAGTTTCTGTTGTACAGCCTTTTTAAACAAGCTTTTGACAGCTTATTTTTTAAGCATGTACATGTCCTTTGATCAAAATTAAACCTAAATAAAGATGCTCAGCTAATTCTGATCTCTGCAGACATCCCACCTCCCAGAGACTCATTACTCCAATCTAGTGCTTCTCAAACTTGCTAGGGTAGGAGAGGAGGGAGAAAGGAAATAAGGCTGGGAATGTGGATGTGGAATTAAATCTGTCTCTGACCTTTGGTCACCCCTTACTAGTTTCCCAGACCAGAAGGAGAGAGCTTATCTTGGGACTCCTTCTTTGTGCTTCTAGTGCATGCTTCCAGTTGTGGAACTGCCTTTGAGTGCAGCCTGACTAATGCCAGAGGGGGAAAAATGGAAAACTCACCACTGGTTAGATGGAACTTCAAATTCTAGTCTCCTTCACCAGTTGACCTGCTACCATTTACATTTCAGTGTCCCCTCAGACAGCTGCTCCATGTATTCTGTCCAGGAGTTATGGTACCACCCACTGGGAGTAACAGGGTGGAGTGCACTAACTCCATCTTTCCTGGAGCCAGAAAATGCACCCATTTAAAGTGAATAATTCAGTGATTTTGAGTAGATTTTCAGAGTTATGCAAGTATCACCACTTGCAGAAAATTTCCATCACCCCAAAAAGGTCTGTGGTGTGCATTTGTAGTCACTTTCCATTCCCACTCTCAGCCCTAGGATTAAGTTATCACCAGTGTACTCTGTGTATATAGATTTGCCTTATCTGGATATTTCATATAAGTGGAATCATATAATATGAAGTCTTTTGCGTCTGGGTTCTTTGACGGAGGATAATGTTTCTGAGATACTCCCGTGTTGTAGCATGTATCCTTTGTTCCTTTTTATTGCCCAGTGTTATTCAGCTGTATGGATAAAACACATTTATTTCTCCTGTCACCAGTTGATGAACATTTGAATTGTTCCCCTTTTCTGGCTATTATGAATAATGTTTCTAAGAACATTTGTGTTACAGGTGTTTGTGTGGATATATAGTTTTGTTTTTCTTGGGCAAATTCCTGATTGCTGGGTCATATGATAACTTTAACTATTTAAGAAATTGCCAAACGATTTTCCAGAGTGGCTGCACCATTTACATTCCCACCAGCAATGTATGAGGTTCTAGTTTCTCCACATCCTCACCAACACTTCTTTTTGACTCTTTTTTTACTATAGCCATTCTACTAGGTATGAACTGGTGTTTCATTGTGATTTTAATTTGTGTTTCTCTAATGATTAATGATATTGGGGATCTTTTCATGTACTTATCAGCCATTCTTATATCTTTGATGAAATGTTTCTTCAAATATGTTGCCCATTTTCAATTGGATTGTTTGTCTTCCTGTTACTGAGTTGTAAGAGTTCTTTATGTATTCTGGATACAAATCATTTATCAGACGTATGATTTCCAAATATTTTCTCAGTTTGTGGCTTGTGCTTTACATTTCCTTAATGGTAACTTTAGGCACAGAATGTGCTTAATGGCACACAAATAGTTAATTTTAATGAAGTCATATTTATCAGTTGTTTCTTTTACGGGTTATGCTTCTAATGTTATCACACTTCATGGTACAAGACTGGAATCTTACCCCTGAGATCAGAAATAAGGAAAGGATGTCTACTTTCCACTTCTGTTTAAAATTGTACCAGTCCAAAACTTGCACCTGTGCTGTGGGTACAGAAGGAGAGCCCCAGAAGAAGCCCTCTCTGGGCTGGGATACAAGAAGAGGGTCTCTTAAGGGTTAGAGAGTGGAGTAAAACCCTTATTTCTCCCCTAACCCATCTCTTTAAAAAATTTTTTTTTACCTGCCCCACAATCTCAGCCCCTAGGCAGTATTGCCAGGCAGCACAGCCATGAGCAGTGGCCAGGGAAGCAACTAAACATCTGAGGGGAATTGTCTCTGACTAGAACAACTCTGGTGTCCGGAGCATGGGTAGAATTCCCATTGCTTTTCTTTTTCTGTCTCCGACAGCGTGACCTGGAACACAGGACAGTCTTGGGAAGTATGCAGCAGAGGGAGGAAACTAAAGCCTCTGCTTTCTAACTATGTTGGAAGACTCAACATAAAAGATGTCAGTTCTCCCCAATAGATGTTTGGTGAAATTCCATTCACAATCCCAGCAAGGGATTTAAGTTTTTATTTGAAAAGGCAAGGGAAATAGAATAGATAAAATAATTTTGAAAAAGATGAATAAAGTTGGAGTAAATACAGTACCCAATTTAAAGACTTTCTATAAAGCTGCAGTAGTCAAGACAGTGTGGTGTTGGCAGAAAGATAGATATATAGATTAGTGGAACAGGACAGAAAACTCAGAAATAGACCCATATAAATATGGCTATTTTTTTTAATTGAAGTATAGTTGATTTACAATGTTGTGTTAGTTTCAGTTGTACAGCAAAGTGATTCACTTTTATGTATTCATATTCTCTTCCATTATGGTTTATTATAAGACACTGAATATAGTTCCCTGTGCTGTACAGTAGGACCTTGTTACCTGTTTTTTGTATAGTAGTTTGTATCTGCTAATCCCAAACTCCTAATAATACCCCTCTCCCAGGCCCTTTCCCCTTTGGTAACCATAAGTTTGTTTTCTATGTCTGTGAGTCTGTTTTTGTTTTGTAAATAAGTTCATTTGTATCATATTTTAGATTCCACATATAAGTGATACCATGTAGTATTTGTCTTTCTGACTTATTTCACTTAGTATGATAATCTCTAGTTCCATTCATGTTGGTGCATATGGCATTATTTCATTCTTTTTTATGGCTGAATAATACTCCATTATATACAATACACATGTACACACACAAATACATACATATGTATGTATTTATGTATATACCGCATCTTCTTTATCCATTCAGCTGTCAGTGGACATTTAGGTTGCTTTCATATCTTGGCTATTGTAAATAGTGCTGCTGTGAACATTGGGGTGCATGTATCTTTCTGAATTAGAGTTTTCTCCAGATATATGCCCAGGAGTGGGACTAGGCTGTTTGATTTTTGACAAAGGTAAAAAGCCATTCAATAGAGAAAAGATTTTCTCTTCAACAAATGGTGTTGGAACAGTTAGAAATTCATATGCAAAAACATGATTCTCAACCTGAATCTCATGTATTATATGAAAATTAACTCAAATTTGATCATAGATCTAAATCTAAAACCTAAAATATTATAATTTTTAGGACCAATATTCAGGACCTTACATTAGGCAGAGAGTATTTAGACATGACATCAAAAGCATGATTTCATCAAGGAAAAAATTGGACTTCATTAAATTTTAAAATTTTCACTCTGTTAACACTGTTAAGAGAATCAAATGACAAGCAACAGACTGGGAGGAAATATTTATAAACTGGATATCCAACAAAGGGCTTGTGTCTGGAATACACAAAGGACTCTCAAACATCAACCCTTACTCCAATGAAGATGTTAAAAAATAAAAACAATTTTTTTTAATTAAAACATTCAGGGGCTTCCCTAGTGGCGCAGTGGTGAGAATCTGCCTGCTAATGCAGGGGACGCGGGTTCGAGCCCTGGTCTGGGAAGATCCCACATGCCACGGAGCAGCTGAGCCCATGAGCCACAACTACTGAGCCTGCGCGTCTGGAGCCTGTGCTCCGCAACAAGAGAGGCCGCGATAGTGAGAGGCCCGCGCACCGCGATGAAGAGTGGCCCCCGCTTGCCACAACTAGAGAAAGCCCTCGCACAGAAACTAAGACCCAACACAGCAAAAATTAATTAATTAATTAATAAACTCCTACCCCCAACATCTTTTAAAAAAAAACAAAAAATTCAACCCAGTTAAAAAAAATAAAATAAAAAAGTTGTCAGCAGATTTGACACTTCACCCAGGATGCTGTATGAATAGCAAATGAGCACATGAAAAGACACCAACCATTGGAGAAATGCCAGTTAAAACCATAATTAGATACCGCTCTATACCTATTTAAATGGCTAAAATAAAAATACCGCCAGCATCAAGTACTGACAAAGATGCAGAACAATTGGAACTCTCATATATTTCTGGTGGGAATGCAAAAATAATACAGTCTCTCTGGAAAAGTTTGGCAGTTTAAAAGTTACACTTACATTGTTACACTTACCATGTAATCCAGCTAGCCCATTACTGAATATTTACTCTAGAGAAATGAGAACATGTTTACACAAAAAGTTTTTTTTTTATTGGAGTATAATTGCTTTACAATGTTGTGTTAATTTCTGCTGCATAGCGAAGTGAATCAGCCATACGCAAACACATCCCCTCCCTCTTGGACTTCCCTCCCCCCACCCCAGCATCCCACCCAGCTAGGCCATCACATAGCACTGAGCTGAGCTCCCTGTGCTATACAGCAGGTTCCTACTAGCTATCTATTTTGCACATACTAGTGTATTTATGTCAAACCTAATCTCAACACAAAAGACCCCGAATAGCCAAAGCAATCTTGAGAAAGAAAAACGGAGCTGGAAGAATCAAGTTCTCTGACTTCAGACTATACTACAAAGCTACAGTAATCAATACAGTATGGTGCTGGCACAAAAACAGAAATATAGATCAGTGGAACAGGATAGAGAGCCCAGAGATAAACCCACACACCTATGGTCACCTAATCTATGACAAAGGAGGCAAGAATATACAATGGAGAAAAGACAGCCTCTTCAATAAATGGTGCTGGGAAAACTGGACAGCTACATGTAAAAGAGTGAAATTAGAACACTCCCTAACACCATACACAAAAATAAACTCAAAATGGATTAAAGACCTAAATGTAAGACCGAACACTATAAAGTTAGAGGCGAACATAGGAAAAACATTCTTTGACATAAATCACAGCAAGATATTTTTTGACCCACCTCCTAGAGTAATGAAAATAAAAGCACATGAAAATTTGTACATGAATATTTATAGCAACCCTATTCATAATGGCCAAAAAAACTGGAAAGAACAGGTGAATGAAGAAACAAACTAATATATCAGAATGGAGTACTATTCAGCAATAAAAAATAACAAACTTCTGGTACAACAACTTAAAGGAATCTCAGAGATATTGTCCTGGGTGAAAGAAAGATTATACACCTCATTCATGACATTTATGAAAACACAAAACTATAGTAATGGAGAACAGATGTCGGTTGCTGGGAGTGTTAGGTGTAGGGGGAGGGTGTGAGTATAAAAGGATAGCACAAAGGAGTTCTTTGGGGAGATGGAACTGTTCTGTTTTCTGATTTTGGTGATAGTTTTATGAATCTATACACATACTAAAACTCATAGAACTTTTCACCACCACCCCAAAAAAAGGTCATTAAAAAAATGACATAATACCAACTGTTGGTGAGTATGTGGAACAACTGGAACTCTTAACAGACTGATGGTGAGAGTGAAAATTATTACACCCTCTTTGGAAACCTGTTTCACAGTATTTACTAAAGCTGAGCTTATATATCCTTTATTGCCCAACAGTACAGAAATGTATACATGTCGTCACCAAAAGACATGCACATAAATATTATCACAGCACTATTCATTGTAGCCCAGACTAGAAAGTACTCTAATGTCCATCAATGGTGAATGGAAAAATATGTTATGATTATGTATTCATATAATGGAATACTGTGCGGCAGTATAAATAAACTATTGCATACAACAATATGGATGATACATAACCACACTGTTGAATGAAAGAATTCAGACATAAAAGGATGCTCTGTATCGATAGCTCCCAAAGTGCGGTTCTGAGACTTCTGGGGTCCTTGAGGTCCTTTCAAGAAGTCTGCAAGGTCAAAACAGTTTTCATAATATTACTAAGATATTATTTACCCTTTCTGCTCTTAATCAACTAGTGTGCAGTGGAGTTTGAGAGGCTGTGTGGGTCAGGGTCCAGGTGGGAGTCAGAAATCACACAATAATTTGAACAGAGACGTTTTAATATAAATAATTACTAACTATAATGGGATTAACTATAAGGGAGTATAGATAGTAGTAAAGGAAGGAAAATTATTAAGGAAGGAAAACCTTTGGAAGGGAGACCCCCTCCATAAGGCTGGGATTCAGACCTCTTTGGAGAAGTTTCTGTAGATGGTAGAGAACTTTGCTAGTTACCCCTGGCCAGACCTGGTTCACAGTACCCTCCAGAATGGGGACTGGTAAGGCAGGGTAACAAGCATAAAATACACTTCAGAGCGCATTTGGGCAGGAAATCAGAGCCAGAACTGCCAAACAGCAACCACCGCTCCTGGCTTTAGGCAACCAACTCTGGGAAGCCAACTGCTGGGGTACCTGGGAGACTTACTCAGAGTCTGCCTGTGGGGTGCTACTCATGCGTTTGGGTGTCTTCCACACACTCCAGTAGCAGCCACCCTATAGGAAGGAGAAGAAAACAAATGGAGGCATGCTAGAACCAGGAAGGGAGGTTTCTTCCTCCGGCAGTGTCCCTCCAGCACCCTCGACTGTCAAAGCTTATGTATGCATCTTGCCGACTGCAAAGGAGATATGCTTATAGGAGCCAGTTACACTATCGCAGAGCAGGCAGTGAAGGATATATTTGGAGATAAGAGGCAATAAATTCTTAGTGGGTTACTATATGAAAGTGATAAATCATCTCTTTGATAGCTACTGTAATATGTGTTTGTGGATTCTTCATTTTAAAATTTTGTTTTAATTTATAATGTAAATATTAATAGCTATAACCCATAGACAGAAGAACTTTGGGATCCTCAATTTTTAAATGTGTAAAGGGGTTTTGAGTCAAAAAGTTTGAGAACCACTGCTCTATATTATTTCTTTTAAATAAGCATTTAAAGAAAGAGGTAAAAATCATCTGTAGTGTTAGAGGTCCAGAGGAGTGGTTACCTTGGGAAGGGGCAGAAAGGAAGCCTCTGGGGTGTTGGTAATGGTCTGTTTCTTTATCTGGGTGCTGACTCCTTGATGCAGTCACTTTGTGGAAACACATTCACCTGTATACTTATGGTTGTCAACTTGTTTGAATGTATATTATATTTCAGTAAAAAGTTAAGACTCTTCTTTTTCCTCTCTTCCTAACCCACATCCTGTTGTTAAATCTGTGTGTGGTGTTTTTGCTTTGTTTTGTTTGCTTTTAAAGTAGCACAACCTTACACTGGCTAATTTTCATCCCTGAGGATGAAAGACTCAGTTGGGACAGGGTGGAAGAAAACTGCTTCATAGTACTGCCTGTGCTTATCCTCAGCTCTGTGCTCCCTACCCCCAAAGGGATCCCTCACCTCCAGCCCCACAAGGACAGGTGGTCCCTCCCTGGGAGAAGCTTAGCTAGAATGCTGAAAGCATCTCTGGTCTTCTCGAGTGCTTTATGGCTTTCTCAGGTAGAGGGGAGTATGTGTGTGTTTACCTGTTTGAGAGCAGTTATGAAGATTTTCCCATATTTTCTCTATATTTTCTGTTTTGCATTGAGAGAATATTTATGAATTTATATGTTCTCTGAATGATTAAATTCAATTGTTTGATTTAGGAAATTGTTTTCCTTTTTGTCATCTGTTCTTCTGGGTCCCAATAATTTGCTTTGCTCTCTGATTCTTCCATCCTGCTGTGAATGATTTCCATTTTAGTCTTCTTTATTTCCAGTGTTCCTATAGCCTTGCTTCCTTTCCATACAACCTCAGAATTTAATGCTTTAATGTCATCCTAGTAATAAATCTGGCTTATCACTCCTCTTCTGCAGACCCTGCCATCTCAGGAGTTTTCCGTCATCTTCCTGTCTGCTCCCTAGCCATGCACATGGCTAGCAGTACTGTTGGTACATGGCGAATTTGCCTAATCATCTCTGTGTCTCACTTGATTTTGTTCTTTTTGTTGTTTCAGTAAGCTAGCAGCTTTACAGTCACCATGACTGTTTTGTTTCCCAATTCTCCTATAATAATAAGTAGGATTAATTTGTGAAAAAGGATTACATATGACTTAATGTGATTCAGTTAAATAATATTAGAAAGTCTTTTTCTGAATGCCCCTTACCCGTACACAAGCTACTCCTGACTTCACAGTCCTGCTCCAGTAGTCTGTGGGTCAGGTATACAGCATGCACCTTCCCATGAAAACATGAGTGTCTTGGCTTGCTCACCTACAAGGTACCTGAAGCATAGTACTAATGAGATATCTATAATGTGGCCGCCATTTATAACAGAGTTCTGATAAATACTGTCCAAAAGTAAGACTATTTGATATAATGCTATTATATCAATACTATCTGAAAATAATAATAATAAATAAAATGGTACTATTTTCAGATAGTATTATTTGGAATGCCAAGAACCTTCCCACAGTTTTCCTTCCCGTAGCCTAGGCAGCTAGTCTTTTGGACTTCACCTCCAGCCCAGACCTGGAGGGAGGGGACTGTAGAGAGGGTGGCAGGCTGTGTGGATCTTGGTGTGGACACAGGGTGAGCGGGAAGTGGACTGTGACGTGGACATGGGGCTGTGGTCTCAGGCGCCGGTAGATAGACAGTGAGGTTACTGGCGAGAGGAGAGGGAGACGTGCTGTGAAAGGGAGTCTTGGGAATGGTGAAGAGGTGTGGGAGGGGCTGAAATGGGATTTAATGAAGAAAGACAATGGAAGCTGTTTGTTTCCCCTTTTCTCCTGGGAGGGAGGAGGGACCAGTGCTGATGGGGCTCCCTAGTGAAGTCTCCTTCGTTTCTCCTTCTTTCAACCCCTTTATTTTACCTTGCCATCTTTTTCCTCTTCTATTTTCCTTTTCTTCCAGCTGCCAATCAGCAGCCCTAGGGTGCCACGTTTAGTAAGTAGGGTTATAGTGGCAGCTTCAGAAGAGGGCTTTTGTTGGTATTTTTCCTCAATTCTTCCCCCTTCTCTCCTTTCTCCACTCCCACTGACAGGTAATAATAGAGAGATTGGAGAGACCACACAAGGTTTGAGGAGTTTACGAGAGCAAGAAAAAAAGGTGGATATAGAGGCTGGGACAACTCTTAAAATTTGGGGGTCCCTAAGAAAGAGTAATACATGCAGTCTTTAGGAGAGGTTTTGTCCTAAAACAGATGCCTTGACGTCTGGTTACTTAGTGCTGTTGTTGCCCTCGGTTAGTCTGTTTCTAGCGGTTTCATCTAGCTAACAAGATTGAAAGAAGAGACCATGTAGAATTAGTATATTGATTCTGTGTGCAGGTATTTTGGGTGTGTTTGGTCTTTCTGATGGTTACATTTCTAAAGATAGTCTCTACTAAACAAGATGCATGTGGAAATTTCATTGTGGAGGGGGCAGCATCAAGACTGTGGAGCTCCCAGTCAGGCCCTGCCGCTCCCTCCCTTGGTCCATCCTCTGCTTCTCATCTGTGAAATGTGGCTTCACATACCCCACAGAACTATCAGGAAGTTTCAGTGACCAGTACATAATAGATACTCAGTAAATTTTAGTTTACTTCCTTTGTGGAAGGTAATCCTTTGCTTAGATTATTAAACTGTTAGACTGTAGTGGTTCTGATTTTTTGTCTAATGGGATTCTTGAGATACGTTCACTTTGGGATTAATGTAGCCTTAGTACATTACCCATTAAAACGAATCAGCAGAAAACATGTCAGGAAAGAGGTGTCTGATTTTAAGAATATAATTAACATCTTTAAAAATAGTTTTAATCTAACCATATAACTTTAAGTAGGTACTATTTTATTAAACATGCAACATTAACCAAAACTTAAATAAATGAAGTACTGAGAGTTGCACCACTAGAGCCACCTGTCTTATTCTTCTGTTACCCCTTACTTGATTATGCTATTGTAACAGTTTTACAAAGGCATTTGCTTTGTCTCTAGGTGTAAAACAAAGGTGTATCCAGATAATCTTCCTACAACAAGTGTGGTGATTGTTTTCCATAATGAGGCTTGGAGCACACTTCTGCGAACTGTCCATAGTGTCATTAATCGCTCACCAAGACACATGCTAGAAGAAATTGTTCTAGTAGATGATGCCAGTGAAAGAGGTAAATTTTACATTTTAATGCCAATAATATGCTACACCTTTTGTCATTATGGTTAAAAAACTAGTTGCTATCATTTTAACCTAATAATTTTATACAAACTTCTAATTTATCCTAAAAGTTATTTATAATGTTTGGACTCATTTCACATATGCAAAAAATTTACACCCTTGTGAAACTTAAAATATTACTTTAATTAGCATTTAGTTTGTGTCACATCTTAATCTTGTTTTAAAAAGAAATCTATAAAAATTTATGCAGAACAGTGAAAAAAAAACACGTAATTTTGTCAGGATTTTCTCTGTGGGAAGCTGCAGCCCTGAGTCAGTGGAGAAAGATTGGCTCTGACTGAGAGCCATGAATAGAGAGATTTAGTTCCATGTACAGTGGGAAGCATCCCTGACAGCAAAACAGAGCCTGAGCTGGCTGAGCCTTAGCTCTCCAGATTCTTCTTAGGTTTTCCGTTTCCTCTATTCCTAAGTTCAGGAATAATCTATAGCTAGGTACATAAAGGGTGACGAAGGAACTTATGAAAAAGTGGTATATAATATGTTTCTGATCTCATGATGAATCTCTACTGTGGCTCTTGCCCAGACATTCTTCCAAGAATCTCAGAATTTTTCACAGGCTTTTTTTTCACAGCACAGCTGTTCATCATTGGTGTCATGTGTTTCCCCCAATATTCCTATACTCACATGAGAAAAATTTGGAGGGAACTACGGAAAACGGCTCTTCCTTCCTTGCTTAGGCAGCCTTAAACTTCATGACCCATCTTTTCAACCTTTTTTGTTATTATCTTCAACTTTCTCACCTATCTCTCATTGCATCTGCTAAAATAGTTTAGTCAAGTATTATACCTTCTCCTCCCTGTGCCCACACTAAATATATATGTTTAACCGTGATGAATTTAATCATTTCCTATCTTAATTATTGGGAATAATTTACTCATTGATAACAATTTAAATCTTCTTACTTTGCCAGGTTGTAGAGGTACAAATGAAGAATAAGATACAGCCCTGCTGTTTCAAGGGCCTTGTAGCTTACTTCCTTAGTCTAATCAAGGAGATAGTTTATAATTACATAAAACATTTAATAATAATATATAATGTAATTAATGTCAAAATGAATGAGAGCTGTTATAAATTAAGAATACCACACTTAAATAATTACTGTTGACAGAAGCATAAACCCCACGTGGATAATTGTTAGCTAGGAGTTAATTAATCCCTCTTTAAGAAAATTAGCTGAAGTTAATTTTAGCAGTGATTCATACAGACATCTATCCTGCAAGTGACTTTTACTTATATGTTGATATTTGTTAAATGTTCCTCAAGAAGAGATATTTTTCCTCAGATGAAATGATTTATTTTTCCAGTCGCCCCTTTGTTTTCTCCATTATTTTGTTGAGTGCCTGAGAAGGCTGTGAAATAGTAAGTTTTTGTAGGATGTGGCCTAACCAGCAAGACTTAACATGTCTGCAGCCTGAAGTGACAAAGATAGTCACGTATCCCGGTTCTCTTTTACCTCCCTCATGTAGGCCCTTCTGAATCACCCCAGCCTTTGTAAACCTGTAATTGGAAACGTGTGGGCAGGTGTCTGCCTCGCTGCCCCGTCGGGCTTAGTCACTAAGCAGGACCCTGAGCGTCACCCCACAGCCCTGATCAGGGACCTGGCTCTTCTGTATCTTCCTGCCTGGAAAGTCTCAGGCATCTGGGTCACCACTTCTGATATTTGGGAACCCCTGGGCATTGTGTTTTTGTGGTTATAACTGCAGTCTTGCTATCCAGATTGAGAATTATCTAATCTAACTTTCTTGTTTAGGTGGTAACTTTGGGCCCAGGAACCAGAGCCAGCTCTCTAAGTCCGCTCTTTCCTATTCATGAGGCACAGCCATGGCACCGTCATTTCTCACCTGGCCGATGAAATAGACTAATTAGTCTCCCCACAAACACTCTCACCCGATCCTGTCTGTTCATGCTGCGTGCAGAGGGAGCTTTTAAACGTGCAGACCTGACCGTGTCACTTTTCTGATTAAAACCTTTCCTCTAAACAAGGACCTACTGTATAGCACAGGGGACTATAGTCAGTATCCTGTAATAACCTATAATGGAAAAGAAGCTGAAAAAAACATGTATGTATATATAACTGAATCACGTTGCTGTACACCTGAAACATTGTAAATCAACTATACTTCAATTAAAAGAAAAAGAAGCCTTCCTTCTAAGGCCTGCAGGACCTGGCCTCTGCCTGCATCTCCAGACATATCTCAGATCATTCCCTGCCCACCCCAGCCCCTAGTTCCTCTTGTATGTTTCCTCAGAATCAAGTTACACTTAGGCTTTCCTGACCTTCTGCAACCGGGTCATGTCCCTCTGAGCACCTCTCAGAACACTCTGTACTCCCACAGCTCTCCCCAGAGATTAACCTGTTTACTTGTCTATTTAATGACTGTCTCCCCCAACCCTGCCCCGCAGACAGGCACTATGACTCCATCAGGACTATTTGCTCACCATTATCTCCTCGGTGTCCACAGTGCCTATCGCACAGTAGACAGTCCAGAATATATTCAGTGAATGAAGGAAAGAATAATCTACCAGTCAGTTGATCCTTATTTCTACTCCGTGTCTGCACAGACTTCCTAACTAGGTTGTGTAGTGTGCATAGTCTGCTCATGGGCTCAGGGTATTGGATTTCACGGTGAACCTGCTGAGTTGTCAGTAGCTCCATTTATTAAGTATGAAGTAGATGCTATAATTATCCCTATTTTATTGATTGAGCAAAATGAGACTTCACATAAACCTAGGGTTTAACCTCTTAACTGCTATGTAGTCATGTCTGTCATAACTTTACTGTTAAGGGGTCTGTAATGAAGATGGAGTCTGGATGAATCCCTAGTTCATGTTCAAAGTTATGCAGTTGTCATCTCAGAAGGTTACGTTAAGATTTAGAGTTGATATAGTGTTCTGAATCTGAGATGACTATTGTTTTTTTCATTTTGCACGAAAGGAAACAGAGGTTCTTATTTAAGTAGGGATTAGGAGTCAGATTTATTACACTCTAAATTCTTTGCTCTTTCTACTGCTCTTTAGAGCTCTGGCTAAGATTTCTCAGATGTTGCTAGGAGCAGTGAAATTTTCCCTGACATTCACTCTCTGAGAGCCTCCCAACTCCCTGATGCAGAGATGCCTAGGGATCCATTTATAGACTAATAGCTATAAAGATACTCTAATAAGATTCTCTCTTATTTTTAGATGACATAGTACCTTCTAATCATAATCACTTAACACCCCTCCATGGCTTCATTTTTGTAAAATGAGGTTTGAATAAATAGTTCCTAATCCCCCACCTAGCCCTGAGTCCATAATTCTGTATCAGGTGTTAGGAAGATACCTATTTCTTAGCCATATTGCCTGAAAGCCACAAAGACATCAAACAAAGATGCCAAGAAAATTTGTTGAATAGCAACTTTTTTCAACTACCAGACCAGAGAATCATGCATTTTTCATTTTAGTTATAGACAGGACAGAATATTATAACTTTCAAAGATACAGAATTCAGGGATTAGATTGCTTTGATTCTTAATAAGCACTTTAAACTGTCTAATATTTTGGGGAAGACTTACTGGGCAACCCAGTGTGACACAGCCGAATTTGACTGGTCTAAGGTACTAGAATATATCTCACACCTTACCACATGAGATTCTGTCAAACTCTGGACATAAAGAAATTTAAATTTGGATCAGGTTGGGTGAATCCGCAGTCCTGAATTGTTCTCTCGGTAGTTCCCTCCTAGGATTTCTTGCTGCGGGTGAAAAGAGGGGCTTTGAAGTCAGGCAGACCTGGTTTGAATCTTGGATCTACCTCTTAATAAGCTGTGTCATCTTGATCAGTTCATTTAATATTCTGAGCCTTAGAGTTTCATATCTAAAACATGTTTAATGACATCTCATAGGGTTGTTATGAGGATTAAATGAAATAAAATATGTAAAGAACCTGGCATTGTACTAAATAGGCATAAAGTGGTAAAATGTTGTTTTTCATTGGGGTTGGCACTACCCTCACCTTTTTTTACTCAGAATCAAGTTATATATGTTTCTGACCCTAAGGTTTGGTTCATAAAATCATGGTGATCAGATAGGAGTTCTCCACATATTTTTCAGATTTTCTTTTTAGCCCAGATATTTTAGGAAGTGTATTAGCAGACATGGAAATGATTGGTGTTCTGGTGTAGTGGGACACAGAGGCCTTTTTTTCTTTCACAGTTTTCATAGTCCTGATTATTCCATTATTGAATCAGTTAGGTCTTAACCAGTTCCAGTGGGCCAGAACCATTCCACTACTATTTGTCTTTCCCTCTCCGCTATGTAGGGAGCCCTTTGGATTCCCACGTTTAGTATTTAAAGAGCCCCTTAATACTTACACCCTGACCTTCGTTACTGGGGTCCCAGGACAGAGCTAGTCATAGGAGTCCTAGTAGCTCCATGTCAAGTTTTTCCTTCACTAGAGAGACTGTCCTTGTACCTGTGGTATGGGGACAAATTGGAAAGACATTTGATCACCATCTGTCACTTCTCTGGCATAAGCACCATGAACTAACCTGATCTGAAAAGGTTCCTGTCTTTGGTTTGAGGAAGTGGAACCTTTTCTGCTTTTTAAAATCAATTGTGTACTTTGGAGGCAGGAACTCCTTGGCTTAGGAGCATAACCTCTATCTGACCTCTCTAGGATAGCTGCTGACTTCATCACCCATTCACTCTCCCTTTCTCTCTTCCTCTTCAATTGCCCTTCCCTCTGGAAACCTTTTTTGCTTAGACCGACCTGTCTGGTAAGGGTTCTGTTTGGTCTTATAGCTCCAGTCCAGCATTCTCATCTAGCTTGACCTCATTTCCCGCCTCCTGAAAAAGAACTACATAGTCAGAGACTGTGATAAACTATAAGACAATTTGTTTCTGCCTTTGAAGAAACCCCACAATTTTCCGAACTCTAACAGCTATTGCATATTGTGTTCTTTCTCTCTACTGAAGTCTGGATTTAATTCTCTTGCACTACCTTCTTTCTGTTCCTGATCCTTAAGCATGATTAGAGAAAAGGAGAATTGAGCCTGACGGAGAGCTGCTTAGAGAAGTGTGGTAACGTGCCTTTGACTGAGCCTGAGCTCAGAGGCTCTCCCCTAATTCCTCGTGTAACAAAGGAGAGGCAGTTCTGGTACATTCTCTCAGGAAATAAAAAGGCTTCCTAAGTGAAACGGGTTTGTGAGTCAGGGAGCGCACTGAAAGTACTCAGTAGGTATGTGTTGAATGAATATTGCAAACCAAAATTGCCTTCCATCTGGATAATGCCAGCTCGCAGTTTTTAAAATTTGTTTTGTTTTATTAATTTTCAGACTTTTTGAAAAGACCTCTAGAGAGTTATGTGAAAAAATTAAAAGTACCAGTTCACGTAATTCGAATGGAGCAACGTTCTGGATTGATCAGAGCTAGGTTAAAAGGAGCTGCAGTGTCTAAAGGCCAAGTGATCACCTTTTTAGATGCTCACTGTGAATGTACAGTGGGGTGGCTGGAGCCTCTCTTAGCCAGGATCAAACATGACAGGTAATTTTCTGGAGTCTATAAATTGTTTTCAGTGAGTTTGTCCTAAACTATGGTAAGTTGCAAAATTCCATGTTTTTAAATAAATATAAAAATATTTTCCTTTAAAATACCCATGAAGAGTACTCTAAACCAAATATGAATAAGACCACGTTCTAAAGTCTGGAAGGAATGTTTGCAGACTGTCTTGTTAATGAGGATGGATTAGGAAACATGTTAGGACGTATACTATATGCTCTCTTCACTAAACGGGAGCAGAACAGATAGACACGGATCTCAGGGAAGGTAGGATAAAGCCCTTTACTTGTCCCTGCTCTCTAAGGCTGACACTGGGGCGCGAGCAGGTCATCTCCTCTCTGTCTGCATCCTTACTGGGACTGTATCTCTTAGCCTATAGCACAAGGTAGAAGCGGGTGGGGAGATAACACATTGTCTCCTGAAATGCTTGATTGTTTATGGAAAAGGACTGTAATCTTGGATAATACAGGTAGAATATTGGGAACAGTGCAAGCTCATGGTTGTAGTCTTTCATGATGCACAATTTTCAAAGAATTACCTACTGCTGGGCTTGGCCTTAGCTCCTAGATATGAGGAGACAACCTAACTTCAGTCTGCAAGACCTATGTTAGTTGAATTTCTGCTTGTCATTGAAGTTTGAACCAGAGGCTGTCTGTGTCAACATTAAGGTTTAGATTTCAGCAGGGTAAACTTTTACTAGTCACGTAGAGCATAGTGGGAGCCAAAGTCATTGCATCTATTCTGTTTGTAAGCAAATGCTGGACCTACATCTCTGCCCGCCCCCCCACGCCCAGTTTTTTTTTGGCCGCACCACCCGGCATGTGGGATCTTAGTTCCCTGACCCGGGATCGAACCTATGCCCCCTGCATTAGGAGCGTGGAATCTTAACCACTGGACCGCCAAGGAAGTCCCCATCTCTCCCCTTTCAAAGATGAATTGCCTGGGCAATGAGAAGATACAGTAGCTTTAGGAAGAAGAACACTGCCTGAAGAAGAAATAGGATATTTCTGTAAATTGTTTTCTATATGTAACAGATGACTGATTTAGGAAGTGTTTGCTTGCGTAAAGACAATGTGTAACCATTATGAAGCAGGAGCCTGGACCCATGGAGAGAAAGCAATGTGAGGTGATGACAGAAATATGAAAGGGAAATTGGCTGAAATAACAACCACAACAACTTCCAGTTGGGCTGTGTGGTAGATTGGGTATCCTGAATAATGTTTCCAACTGAAAAAGCTAAGTGCTGGATAAATTCAAAACACATTTTTTTTTAAAGATTTATTTTTTATTTATTTATTTCATTTATTTTTGGCTGCGTCGGGTCTTAGTTGCAGCACGCAGGATCTTCATTGAGGCACGCAGGATTTTTCATTGCAGCGCATGGGCTTCTCTCTAGTTGTGGCATGCGGGTTTTTCTCTCTGTAGTTGCGGCGCATGGGCTCCAGAGCACGTGTGCTCTGTAGTTTGCGGCACACAGTCTCTCTAGTAGAGGCGCGAGAGCTCAGTATGTGTGGCGTGTGGGCTTAGTTGCCCTGCAGCATGTGGGGTCTTAGTTCCCTGACCAGGGTTCAAACCTGTGTCCCCTGCGTTGTAAGGTGGATTCTTTACCACTGGACCACCAGGGAAGTCCCCCCAAAACATTTTTAAGTGCCTCACCAAGTTGGCAGCAAAGTAAGAAATTCTGCAGATCTCAGAACAAAGTGCAAACAAGTAAAGTAGTCTAGGCACTAAAGCCAGCTTTCACTTGTAGGGTTTCTGCTGAACTTAGGGGACACTGAGCTTCTGCCTTGAAAGACAAACAGATGGGAGGATGGGAGCCAAGGCCTGGGCCCCGCCTACAGTGGGAAGACGAATAGCAAACACCTGTATAAAGCGAGGCTCCTGATGTCTGTACTTCTGTGTTAGAATGAGAAATGAATCCCACCACACCAAAGACAACTTGGCCGTTTCAACCTTGGTATGGGGTGGAGGAGGGGAAATGGATCTCCCCTAAGAATTTGTAAGCAGAACATAGAAAAGGGGTACCAATTCAGCTCTTTTTATGAGACTAGTATAACCTTGATATGAAACCAGAACAGATGTGGAAAATTACTCAAACCCACTCACAAATGCTAATACGAAAATCTCATAGCACCAGCAAACTGAATCCAACTGAGATATATTAATATCATATCAACATATATATATTTATATATATAAGTAAAGCATATCATATAACATATCAATATATGTAACATATCATCACTACTTGGTTAGTGTAATATTACAAAACCAATTCACATAATATACCCTGCTAACATATTTCTGAAACTGTGATTAAAACCCTGTCATTAGGACTTCCCTGGTGGCGCAGTGTTTGAGAGTCCGCCTGCCGATGCAGGGGACGCGGGTTCGTGCCCCGGTCCGGGAGGATCCCACATGCCGTGGAACGGCTGGGCCCATGAGCCGTGGCTGCTGAGCCTGCGTGTCCAGAGCCTGTGCTCTGCAATGGGAGAGACCACAACAGTGAGAGGCCCGCGTACTGCAAAAACAAAAACAAACCCTGTCATTAAAACTCTAATCACTTTAGTAGATACAGAAAAAAGTGTTCATTTATGATTAAAATGAACATTGATTTATGATTAGAAATACTTAGTAAACTATTATAGAATGTAAATTTACTAATTTAAGATGCTAAACTAATTTAATTTAGCTACACACACACACACACCCTTAACTAGCAAACATCATATCAATAGAGAAATGCAGAAAGTATTTTTTGGAAGATATTGCACAAGATAAGAATGCCCTGAATTATTACTGTTACTCAGTATTATTAGAAGCCTTAGATTTTGCAATAATATAAGAAATAAAGGGTATAAGAATTGGAAAGGAAAAAAGCAAGTGCTGTCAATTGCAAATGATTTTTTTTTTTACGAAGAAAAGTAAACTATAAGTAGTAGAAATAATAAGAATTTAGCAGTGTAGCCAAACATAAGATCACCATAGAAAAGTCAGTTGCCTTCTCCATACCAGCAGGAAGAGTTAGAAAATATAATGTAAAAAGAAGAAAAGAAATGATACCATTTATAATAGCAATGGAAATCATAGGCTATAATTAGGAATATGTTTAACAAATGATGCATGAAATAGAAAACTGTTGAAATTCATTGGAAAATAATCTGAGCGGAGAGAAGGATAATGTTCATGGATAGAAAAGTCAATACAAAAATGTCATTTCTCTCCACATTGATTTATATAAATTCAATGTGTTTCTAATTGAAAATCTCAACAGAATTTTCTTGGAGAAACTGGCTGATTCTAACATTTATCTGGAAATACACATTTTAAAAAATAGATAAAATACCCCTGAAAAAGAGGAGTCAAGTACAACTGGGCCTGCCCTACTAGACATCAAGACTTATTTTAAAGCTATTTTAATTGTGGCAGTGACGTATTGATGCAGGAGTTCACAAATAGACTAGTGAAACAGAGCCACTCCATGTTTCTATGAAAACTTGATTTATGACAGAGCAGGCACTTATGATTACAGCAGCAGAAAAAAAAAAGACCGTTAGATAAATAGTGCTAGAACAATTGGTCATCCATAAGGAAAATAAACGAATTTGGATCCTTACTGCATGTAATACCCAAAATCAGTTTCATAAGGATTAAAGATAAACATGAAAGGCAAAAATATAATTGTTTTTGAAGATAATATGGGAGAATATGATTTGGGAGTAAGGAAAGATTTCTCAAATAAGACACCAGTCAGATGGGGAGGATATCACATACTCTAAAATGTGGCTCCCAAGGGCTCTGAGCAGAGGGCACTGTTTCTTAGAAGGGGTTGTGGGCATATGTGTTTTTTCAAGTTTATAAAAATCACAATACCAAAAGGAAAATGTTTCAGAGTACGTGTTCAGACAATTTGTATGAAGGAATACAAACTGCAGGAAAAATACTCTAATGATTAGAAAAGATAATTTTTTTAAATCCAGAGATACTGTGTAACATTATTATAGTAACAAAATTGCAAGAAAATAACATCCAAAGTTGATAGTATTATAAGGAATCTGTATATACATATAACACTTTTGGAAAGAAGTTATGAGTAGTGCCACAAAAAGTTCTTTCCTTTAATTCACTTATCTCACTCCTGGAAGTTCACTCTTAAAGCAAAAGTGAAATATTGTATATATGAACATGGTCACTTAGTATCTTAATAGCAAAAATATATAAGAAACACAAATGTCCAGAAGTCATTTATTAAGAAAATTGTTAGCTTAAAATTATTAAATATGTAGTCATTAGAATTATTAAATATATAGTCATTAAAAGTTATTTTTGAATACTGTAGAAATATTTGAAGTACTTTTACATGTGGCAAATATATAAAAGTATGAATGGAAGAGGGATGGAAGGTTATTTTCAATAAGTTATAAATAAATATGATAAATAATTATGATGCTAGCTTGGTAGGATATAGCAGGGAATTTTTTCACCATTGTCCTTAACATAATAGAATGTATTTTTATTTTAAAAACACTTAGTATACACTTGTTATATAATTGTTACCATAGCCCTCAAAAAAGAAGGTTTTAAAAGATTTTTAATTTGCTTTTATGATTTTAGGAAGACAGTGGTCTGTCCTATCATTGATGTGATCAGTGATGATACTTTTGAGTACATGGCAGGTTCTGACATGACCTATGGTGGATTCAACTGGAAGCTCAATTTTCGCTGGTATCCTGTTCCCCAAAGAGAAATGGACAGAAGGAAAGGTGATCGAACTCTTCCTGTGAGGTAACTGATTTGTCAAACATTTTCCCTAATGTGTTATTGGCAGGGGATTGTGAAGCATTGGGGATCATATTAGAAGGATTATATGTGTATTTTGAAAGACATGAAGGATTTGTGCACCATATATGTAGTTAAGAGCCATCTTTCATGTATATCATTATTTCAAAGAGGGATTTTTTTCCTCTGATGAATTAATAAAATTCGAATTTTTCATTTCTATAAATCTAGTTCCTGTGAGAAATGATAGTGACATGCATATGTTTTCATTCCTATATGAACAATGTTTTGCACATCTGTAATTTATGCTTTAATTCAGTTGTTAGGGATAATAATATTTAACTTAAACCATCCCTTAATTAATTGTAAGTGCCAATATGTGAAAATAATACCTAAAACTGGGTAGTAAAATGTAAGATTTTAAATTCAGATATGTACCATCTGATAAGGTTAGAAAAAGCTTGTTTCAAATATAAAAATAACTAGAATTGACAAAAGTATAAAAAAGGATTTCCATTAATGCATTTCTGCTTTTTCTTTTGTTCTATATTTGGTCTTATATAGATTTTTTTCAGAAAGGGATAAAAACCTTCATGCTATTCAGGACCTGTAGATAGAGACCTTGAGCCTTCTGAGCCATCCTAGGATTCCAGTTGCATCAGCCTACTGCTTCTGTAGTAATTGAGAGTTCCTGCAGCACCAGGCTTTTTAGCCTTCTCCTCTCCAGGAGAGGAGAAGGCTTCCCAGATCTGTCTTCCTTTGAATTAAGTCCAGTTCTGACAAAGCTGAAGAGAGATTTCACTAATTCTATGCTCTTTCTCCCTAGCCAGCCCGAGTCCTTTCCTAGTAAAGGGACTTTTCCACTCTTTTGGTGACAGTTCAAATCACCATCTAAACCAGGGGTCACTAAACATTCCATACATGATTGACTTCTTTGAAAAATCTGATAAAAGCTTTGAGTCTTCTCTAAAGTGGGACTGGGGGTGGGAGGCAGGGATGCACATGTGCAAACAGAAGGGTTTACATACAAGTCTAGGAAATTTAGAGAGATCCCCAAACCTAGGTCAAGAAACCGCTGCACTAAATGATAATGCAGGGTGTCAGCCTGTTTATTTCCTTTGACTCCTAAGATATTAGACTTTCTCATTCTTTTTTCTCTTCTAAAATCAAAGTAAGTCCTAACTTCTTTGTGGAAACAACTGTTTCTACTGGAAAAGCAAATGCTGCCACCCTCACCAGTGCATGGAATGAGTATGTTTTAGGGTTACATAGGTAGCCAGTTCATCCTAAAATATGATCTCCATAGTGTCCTCTGTCCCTGGAACTTAATTACGGTCTCTTAGTTGGAACCCAATTTTTCTCCATATTCATTCTTCAAGGAAACCAATATTTGGTATTCATTTATTTAAATCCTCCTTCATTATCATTTCTCTGCTTAATTCTACCTATTCCCACCCACTCTACATACCTAGGCCATGTTTTGAGGCAGAGAATTTACCATACTTGGTGAGGATGATGAACTCCTTACTTAGGAGGAGTATATTGATTTTATTCTGTACTTCATCTCCTTCCTTAAAGGTTGAGGGAAAGGGCTTCATTGCTTTCCTCCTGTTTAGTCTTACATCTTTGCAATATTTGCCACCCCTTAGAACCTGGCGTGTTAGAGCTGCTAACGTGAGTCTAGTTGGTTAATGTGGTCAACTGCATTTATGGTTGCTTGGAACTATGGAGTAGATACACAGTCAGATGGAGAGGATTATGAGAAATAGCTTCAATTTAAGGAGTTTGGGGTAGAAGCTCAGTCAGGACCTGAGGATCAAGAAAGGTACTGAAGACAGTAAGAGCCCTTGGGACTGGGCAGGGAAGGGTGTCCAGGCAGAGAAGGATGTCCAGGTAGGAGCTGTGGCAGCACAACTGGGGTGCAGGTCCAGCCCAAAAACAAAGAAAGCCCTGGGAGCCTGTGAAAGTTTCTGCAGAGTGTGAGAATAAGCATTTATTCTGTAGTTAAAAACAGTTATAAAACTACTTTTAAAAACAAAAACTGATAGTAAATTTTAAATTGTTACAATTAACGGTATAGTATTATGATTGAATTTCAGAACACCTACAATGGCAGGAGGCCTTTTTTCAATAGACAGAGATTACTTTCAGGAAATTGGAACATATGATGCTGGAATGGATATTTGGGGAGGAGAAAACCTAGAAATTTCCTTTAGGGTAAGTTCCCTTTGAAAAAAGTAATCTGTATAACCTCAAATATGGATATGCTTTAAATATTTATGTTATCTCTAAATAAAAATTAAAAAGTGAATTTAATATGAGTTTAATCAGACTTCACAGCCTTCAGCCCATAAAAAGTTTGGTGATACTATTAAAGGTTCATTATAAACTATTTTAAGCAAATAATTTAGTTAGATTACTAGTCCACCTGTAAAACTTATACAAGATTCCCCTGTTGTCTTTAATTTGTTACTTTCAAGGAAGTGATTCAAACTCTAAAAATAAACAAAAATAACACATAGTTTGTAGATGCTACTTTGTTACTTAACTGCCAAAAACATAATCTCACTTTCTTTAATATGCTTTGTCCTTCTGGTTTGAAAATTGTTCTCTTATTTAAACCTGGTCACTTTACCAGCTTTATATTTTTCCCCATAAAAAGAAAAAGGCGGGCTTCCCTGGTGGCGCAGTGGTTGAGAGTCCGCCTGCCGATGCAGGGGACACGGGTTCGTGCCCTGTTCCGGGAAGATCCCACATGCCACAGAGCGGCTGGGCTCGTGAGCCATGGCCGCTGAGCCTGCGTGTCCGGAGCCTGTGCTCCGCAATGGGGGGAGGCCACGACAGTGAGAGGCCCGCGTACCGCAAAAAAAAAAAAAAAGAAAAAGGCAAAAGAATTCTGAAATTATTCTAAATGAATGGTAACCCAGTCAACCTTAAGTCTTATGCATTTCCTGTTCACAAAAAACAACATATTTTTAAAATGACATAGTGTATTTCTGAAAATAATGAACTTTAGACACATGGCCTATAGTGGAAATCACACTGAACTGCACTGAAGTCTAACCCAGCTAGCTTGCTGTGTTCCTGGTAGATAGCTTTGCTCTTTATAAAAGGAGAGGTTTGAACTCCAGATCATCTTGGAGATCCTACTTAGCTGTATCACTTTATGATCCTGTGAAAATGTTAAGGCAGGCACACAATATTTAACAAAATCAAAATTTTTCAAAATGTATTTTAATTGAAAATAGATGTTTGACTTACGGAAAAATGTATTTTGAAAGGATAATTTCGTTAAGGATGTGAAACCAGTTAATGATCTTTCTTTTACCCCTTTTTTGTTTTCATTCTCACAAACACCATAGAGTGTGCTCTCACTGTCCACTGAATAACTCACGAGTAATCAAGTTTAGATTTCTAGGTTCTGTTTAATGTACAGGTTGTGACAGGTTTGGAGAAGGAGGAACAGATAGGACTCTGGCTGAATACTGCATGGTCAGAGTTTTTGACCACGAACCATATTAATAAATATACACACAACCCATAATATAAACATTTCATGAAACAGTATATCCTTGTTAGTACTGGTTGCAGTTCATCAAATTTGAATTTTATGACCCTTGTAAGAGTGACGGCCTGCAGTTAGAGAAATACTGCTGTGGACCTCAAGTCTTTTCTGTATTTTGCATTTACCTATCTTTCTGAATTTAACCTTCAACTTCTGGTTTGATCAGAACCAAAAATTGAGGAAGCACTGGCTTTGGGACCATATAGCAGGAGCTCCACTGTACGCCCTTGATTCTGTGAAATTCCAGCTATGAAACTCAATAAGATGTGAACCGTTTTTTTTTAAATAATTATCAGTGTTTAAAACTGGTCTTCTTTGCTGTTGTTTTCAGATTTGGCAGTGTGGAGGAACTTTGGAGATTGTTACTTGCTCACATGTTGGACATGTGTTTCGGAAAGCTACACCCTACACGTTTCCAGGAGGCACAGGGCAGATTATCAATAAAAATAACAGACGACTTGCAGAAGTGTGGATGGATGAATTCAAGAATTTCTTCTATATAATTTCTCCAGGTTAGCATTATCTTGCATTAGAATTACAAAACTAACTTTCTTGGTCTGATCCTAATGCATTCTGAATAGAGATAAGAAGGAGTGGAAGAGAACCTCTGAGCAGAGGCCAGACACCTACCTCATAGGTTGTTGTAAGGAGTAAAGGAAGTCACATACGTATAGAAGGTGCTTAGCAGAATGCCTGGTATATGTCATTAACAGTAACAATACACGATCCAGTCTTGCAGAAGTCACTATTGGTCCAGGTGCTTTCCATGTTCTTTTTTTTTTAAACCTAACTGCAACATTTAACATGTATATGAAAGCGTCAAGTATTTGAAGGCCAGTGCAGAGCCCTGTAACATGCCTCCAGGGACTTCTCTCCAGGAGTTTTTCTCTGCTCTTCTGAGTTTTGTGGCAACAGCTGTTCCATCAGCTATAAATCTGCCTGGCGTTGTTACCATTCCATCCTCTTCAATCACCACAAGCCTGTGCAGTGGTAGCGCACACAATTCAGTGAGCTGTGAGAGAGAAACCTGACTGGAAACAATTGCTCTGTTTAACCTCTGTTTCATATTTGGGCAAAATTGGTCTTTATTTTTGTTTTTGCCTTAACAAATATTAAACTTTTCTGACCCCATATAACTTACATTTGTATGTAATATTATTAGCATATATATCATTCTCAGATAAATTTAATTTTTCTTTGAAAAACACATATATTTCCTTGTTTTATACTTTGGGAGGTGGATTTATGGTATGTCACTTGTGTAGTCACACATCACCAAAATGATACTACTTTTCCTGTTTGACTGGCTTTTTAGATGCAATATATAAATAGAAATGTGTTACCTAACGGAACATTAATAATTCAGTCACTTATTTCTTTTAACAGGTGTTACAAAGGTAGATTATGGAGATATATCATCAAGACTTGGTCTAAGACACAAACTTCAATGCAGACCTTTCTCTTGGTACCTAGAGAATATCTATCCCGATTCTCAGATTCCACGTCACTATTTCTCTTTGGGAGAGGTAAAAAAAATATATGTGTGTGTGTGTGTGTGTGTGTGTATTCTGTGTGGTTATTATGTTCTCACTGATTTATAAAAAAGAATAGAGGTTACACTTCTAACAAGGGAGTACCTTCATATTAAAGTTACCTCAAATGTGAGAAAGTTCTTGTTAGTTGAAGCAGTCTACTTATTAATTTTTTATCATGTTATATTTTTGTTAAAATAAGAATGCTCTACCTCTCACCTTTCACAGTTGGACTTCTGTTACAGTATATTAGTGTCTTTGATAGACTTCTTATTTTAACAAACTGCCCCATTTAGTTGAAACCATATATTCCTAAAGCTAATGTCCTAGCATTAATTAGCCCAAATTAAAGTGTGAGGAACTTCAAAGTAAAGATAAATTGTAAAGAACTGACAAGGAAACTTGAAAGACCATTTATAATAAGTTGTATTTTTAACACCCATTTATTTTCCCTTGGGAGTCCGAAATCTCAGTGTGGGCATGGAGGTTGCAAAGACTGTTGGTTAGCATACTTATCTCTGATGATGCCTTTAGTCATTGCTCTTAGAATTCAGCAGCAGATCTTCTTGAAACTGAAATAATTTACTTATTAGTGCTTATAATTAGCCAACACAATTAGTTGTGCTTTGGAGTTTGGCCTTTTTAATCTTTGTGGGTGCCCACGATATAGGGTATGGTGTGAGAGAGTCTTGCCTTCTTATCTTCTGGTATAACTACCAGGATGGTCACAAGGAAGTATTTCTTGTGCCCTGTCCCACTGTTTTCCTAGAATGTCGATAGCCGTTCTTTCTGGTTCCCAGCCAAAGCTGTGCTCTGTGTGTAGGAAATCTAAATGGGTCCTTCTCTTTAGTCCAGGGGTCTGATCAAGTCAGGGGTTTTAGTAGTTTCATAGGGCTGCCATAATAAAATACCACTTCTGGCTTAAACACAGAAATGTATTGTCTCACAGTTCTAAAGACTAGAAAGCCAAGATCAAAGTGTGGGCAGGTTTGGTTCCTTCTGAGGTCTGTGAAGAATCTGTTCTCTGCCTCTTTCTAGCTTCTAGTGGTTTGCCGACAGTCATCGGTGTTCCTTGGCATGTAGAAGCGTCACCCTGATCTCTGCCCTCATCTTCACATGGCATTCTCCTGTGTACGTGTCTGTCTCCAAATTTGCCCTGTTTATAAGGACACCAGTCATATTGGATTAAAGCCTACCCTAATGACCTCGTTTTAACTTGATTACCTCTGTAAAGAACCTATCTCCAAATAATGTCACATTCTGAGGTGCTGGGGGTTAGGACTCCAACATGTGAATTTGGAGTGGGGACACAATTCAATCCATAACAAAGATTGAGCTAGGTGGGGCTGGGTTGCAGTTTTAGGGAAGACTTAGTTCACTTCTGGCTCATGTATGTTTCTTGGAGGGGTCTCTGTCTCCTCAACCCTGAAAGTTTTGCCTTTCTGAGGTTTTGAGATTAGTATACTTTAGCCTCCCACCTTGTTCAGTGGGGGGAACCAGTTGTTATTTTTTCAGGTCTTCTGTCTAGCAGGAATTTGTCTCCTAAGCACCAGGAGCTGTGGAAGATTTTTTTTTTTAATTTTATTGAAGTATAGTTGCTTTACAGTGTTGTGTTAATGTCTACTATACAGCAAAGTGATTCATTTTATATATATACACACACACACACACACACACACACATTCTTTTTCATATTCTTTTCCATTATGGTTTATCACAGGATATTGAGTATAGTTCCCTGTGCTATACAGTAGGACCTTGTTGTTTATCCATCCTATATATAATAGTTTGCATCTACTAATCCCATACTCCCTATCCATCCCTCCTCTACACCCCCCATTGGCAACCACAAGTCTGTTCTCTATATCTGTGAGATTGTTTCTGTTCTGTAGATAAGTTCATTTGTGTCATAATTTGGATTCCACATATAAGTGATATCATATGGTATTTGTCTTTCTCTTTCTGACTTACTCTGCTTAGTAATGATAATCTCTAGGTCCATCCATGTTGCTGCAAATGGCATTATTTCTTATGGCTGAGTAGTATTCCATTGTATATATGTACCATATCTTCTTCATCCATTCATCTGTCTATGGACATTTAGGTTGCTTCCATGTCTTGGCTATTGTAAATAGTGCTGCAGTGAACACTGGGGTGCATGTATCTTTTCAAATTATAGTTTTCTCCGGATATATGACCAGTTGTGGGATTGCAGGATCATATGGCAACTCTGTTTTTAGTTTTTTGAGGAACCTCCGTACTGTTTTCCATAGTGGCTGCAGCAATTTACATTCCCACCAACAGTGTAGGAGGGTTCCTTTTTGTCCACACCCTCTCCAGCCTTTGTTAGTTGTAGACTTTTTAATGATGGCCATTCTGACCAGTGTTAGGTGATACCTCATTGTAGTTTTGATTTGCATTTCTCTAATAATTAGCTATGTTGATCATCTTTTCATGTGCCTGTTGGCCATCTGTATGTATTATTTGGAGAAATATTTATTCAGGTCTTCTGCTCATTTTTTGATTGGGTTTTTTTTTGCTGTTTTTGTTGTTGTTATTGAGTTGTATGAGCTGTTTGTACAGTTTGGAAGTCCTTGTCGGTCACATCATTTGCAAATATTTTCTCCCAGTCCATAGACTGTCTTTTCATTTTGTTTAGGTTTCCTTTGCTGTGCAAAAGCTTGTAGGTTTGATTAGGTCCCGTTTGTTTATTTTTGTTTTTATTTCTATTGCCTTGAATGACTGACTTAAAACATTGGTATGATTTATGTCAGAGAATGTCTTGCCTATATTCCCTTCTAAGAGTTTTATGGTATCATGTCTTACATTTAAGTCTTTAAGCCATTTTGAGTTTATTTTTGTGTATGATATGACGGTGTGTTCTAATTTCATTGATTTACATGTCGCGATCTGTCCAACTTTCCCAGTACCACTTGCTGAAGAGACTGTCTCTTCTCCATTGTGTATTCTAGGCTCCTTTGTCAAAGATTAATTGACCATAGGTGTGTAGGTTTATTTCTGGGCTCACTGTTCTGTTCTGTTGGTCCATATGTCTGTTTTTGTGCCAAAACCACACTGTTTTGATTACTGTAGCTTTGTAGAATTGTCTGAAGTCTGGGAGAGTTATGCCTCCTGCTGTATTCTTTTTCCTCAGTATTGTGTTGGCAATTCTGGGTCTTTTATGGTTCCATATAAATTTTAGGATTATTTGTTCTCCTTCTGTGAAAAATGTCATGGGTAATTTGATAGGAATTGCATAAATCTATAGATTGCTTTGGTAGTACGGCCACTTTAACAATATTAATTCTTTCAATCCAAGAGCATAAAATATCTTTCCATTTCTTTGAATCATCTTCAGTTTCCTTTATTAATGTTTTATAGTTCTCAGCATATAAGTCTTTCACCTCCTTGGTCAGGTTTATTCCTAGGTGTTTTTTTTAAATGCAGTTTTGAAAGGGATTGTTTTTTTTTACTTTCCCTTTCTGATATTTCATTGTTAGTGTAAAGAAATGCACCCAATTTCTGTTATGTTAATCTTCTATCCTGCTACCTTGCTGAATTTGTTCATCAGTTCTAGTAGTTTTTGTGTGGAGTCTTTAGGGTTTTATATATATAGTATCATGGCATCTACATATAATGACAGTTTTCCCTCTTGAGATGTGGAGGATTTCATTCTCACTTTTAGCCACAGCTTCCCATCCACTGACAGCACAGCAAATGTCCCATGAGGGGAATGGCCTCGTATTTGGGGCTCCTCTGATTTTTATTTTGTCATGCTAGCCTTCACATAACCAGCATCACTGTGCTCTTTCCTTAAGGAAAAGGCCCTTTTGGGCCACACCCTGTTCTCAGCCTGCACCATCAGCAAATGTCCTTACTGAGGAAGACATCTGGTGATTGTCAGCTCACCCAGGGAGGGCTCTTCCCTTTCTGGGATTATAGTTCACCTCACCCTAATTGCTTCCATTGCTCTCTAATAGACTCAAAAATAGGATTTCTGCAATTCAGCTGTTTTTCCCTCTACTTGTTGGAGCAGAAGTGTTGGACTACTATGTGTTACTACTGAGAAAGTGCTTTTCCTCTTCTTTACTACAGTGCAATACCTCAAGCCAGGGGGCTATAAAGATTCTGGTTCTCCTTTCTTAATAATCTTCTAATTCCCCAAGGTCCCTCTTTTTATTAGGTCAAGGCAGTGATTTTCAATTTTCTGATTACAACCCAGAAGTGGTTTATAAATCAATTTAGCTACTTATGGCCAACATTTTTTAATAGCTTAGGAAATACTGTATGAAAGTGCATTGCTTATAGTAAAGAAACTTTGTTTTTACTGGGTCTGTCTGCAGTTCATTGCAAATCTTTATAAACCTTTAAATTATAAAATTGACTTTTTGAAGGCATGTGAATCCAAATAGAAAAAAAGAAAAACTCAACACTTCTGTGACAGGAATTGATAGCAGGGCAAAATTTTCTTTGTAAGTCACGACAGGGAATGTTGATTTGTGTGGACAGGGCCACCTCCAGGTCCCACCCCAGGACTGAATCTTCCTGACATTCAGGAAAAGTCGGCCCCCCCACCCCCGATCTGCAGGAGGTTGTCACTTCTTCCTTCCTTTCATTCATTCAACAAATATTTGCATACGGACTATTTGATAGATACTATTTTAAGTACTGGGAATACAGTGAATAAAATAAAGTCTCTGCTTTTGTGGATCTTACAGTCTCTGGAGAAAGACAGATTTTTCTTTTTTTTTTTTAAATATTCACGGTGTCAGGTGGTGGTAAGGACAAAGGGGATAGAATGACTTGTGGGCGGGAGTGGTGGTGCTCTTTTATGTGGAGTAGTTGAAAAAATCCTCTCTTATAAGGTGATTTTTGAGCACAGATCTGAAGGAAGTGAAGGAGCAAGTCAGATGAATTTCTGGGGAAAGAGTGTTCCAGGCACAAGGAAAACAAGTGCAAAGGCCCTAAGACAGGAATGTACTTTGGCACATTCCAGAAGCAGCAGAGAGGCCAGTTGTCTGGGTATAGTGGACAGGGGGAGAGCAGAAGAAGATAAGGTCAAGACGTAGTGAGGGCCAAATCACATAGAGCTTGTAGGCCATAGTAAGGACTTTGGGTTTTGTTCTGAGGTGGGAAGTTGCAGGGAGAGATGAGCAGACTTTCACTGAAAAGGATCAGATTGTCTGCTATGTCAAAAAGAACTCTGTGGGAACAAGAGTAGAACTGGTGTATTGGTGAAAGGAAAAGAATAGCCAAGGATTATATTAAGATTTTGACTGAGACTCTGGAGCAGTGAAGTTGGCCTTACTGAGATGGGAAGGCCTGTAGAGCAGGTGCAGAAGGCGCTCAGCAGTGCAGTCTGGGACATGTTAACATTTGATCCAGGTAAAGATAGTGGATAGATATTTGCATTAAAAAACCTGCAGCTTGGACAAAAGTTTGTGATGGAGATCTAAAGTTAGGGGTTGGCAGTATATAGGTGGTTTTTAAAACCACAAAACTTTATGAGAGCACCTTGCGGGGGGAGTGAATGTATTGTAGATGGACAAGAGGACTGAGGACCAAGCCATAAAAAACTCCACAATTTAGAAATTGTGAAGGTGAGAAGGAATCAGCCAAAAAGACTGAGAAGGAGAGAGCATTGAAATAGGAAGAGAGGGAATTCCCTGGCAGCCCAGTGGTTAGGACTCTGTGCTTCCACTGCAGGGGGCACAAGTTCTATCCCTGGTCAGGGAACTAAAGTCCCACAAACCACATGACATGGCCAAAAAAAAAAAAAAAAACAGTTACTATTTCTGAAATAGGAAAAGAACCAAGAAAGTGATGCCCCAGTAAGTGAAGGACTTGCTTCAAGAAAGAGGGAAGTGATCCATCGTGTGGAACACTGCAGAGAAAGGAGGGAGACAAGTCCTGAGAACCAGCCGTTGGATTGGTGAGGGAGACGCTGTCAGGAGGCTCCATCTCACTGTGTCAAGTGGGTTCCGGTAGAGATCGGTAGGGACGGAATCTCTGATGGCTTCACAGGAGATCAGGAGAAGAGGAAGTGGAGATCATGAGTGTGGATAAGAAATTTTGCTGTAAAGCTGAACAGAGAAATGAGTGGTAGCTGGAGGGGTAAATGGGGTTAAAGAAGGTTTTTTCTGTTTATTTTTACTAAGATGAAACTGTGCTGATGCCAAGGACACAAAAGAGAAAATGTGAAGATAGAAAAGAGCCACCGCTTGCAGGCGTCCAGGAGTCACGTTTAGTAGGTGGGGGAATGGGCTGTGGTGCACAGTGGAGGTAGAGGCTGGAGGGTGGGCAGTTCATCCACGCAGCTGGAAGGAAGTGGGGGCCGGGGCCAAGTCAGGCAAATTGTGGGTTGAGAGCTGGAGGCTGGTAGTTTGAGGTGGGAGTGTGAGGGACTTCTCTGGTGAGCTTTGTTTCTTCAGCTGAACACAAGATCGTTGGCTGAGAGTAAAGAGCGGGTGTTGGTGATGGGGGAAAGAGGAGGAGATGTAACGTGGAAAAGTAGGATGCGGTAGAGCAGCTAGATCACAGCGGGGAGCTGCGCGGTGGTGAGTTAGAAACTGATCAGCCTGGTTGCAGTGTCTTCCAGTGCCAGAGCGAGCACAGACTCCTTGTTTGTCCTTGGTAGTTCCTAAGGCTACTTCATGGTTGACCTGAGCTCCCTGCCTCTGAACTTTGTTGTGGTTTAAGGAAGTCACCTCAAACAAGCGAGGGTATGCGGAGTTCCTTGTCTCATTAGTGAGCATCCATTCCCTTTGCTGGGGCCTCATTCCAGTCAAGAAAGGCCCAGTGTGGGTGATGCCATGGGAAGATTGATAGCAGTTGCTTGCCTTCAGAATAAACAATGAGGAGCTTTTTTTTTTTTTTTCAGAACTGACCCAATTTTGGACAACACCTAGGCATTGTTAGCTAGGTCAGAATATAGGCATATTACAAAGAGCCACTTGTCTAACACACAGTAGATGATTGCCTAGGCAAGCTTGCCTTTTACCTGCCTCTTGCCAGCCGGCTTTCTATATAAGAAACAGATTTTACCCTCTGTGGCCTGCTTGTTATTACCTTAGTAACTAAGCAGCTGGTCTTAAGCATTTATGTCCTTAATACTAGGCCACACTGTCAGGTCGAAGCTCTGATTTTGGGACTGGGGTTGTTCTCGAGCACCAGCCAAAGTGCAGCTAGGGAGCTTGTGCTTGTGATAGCTCCACCTCTGTGAGCCTTCCTTTGCTAGGACTGGAATTTAGCCTATCAGGTACCTCTTGTCATGTTACAAGGGCCCAGGGAAACCTGAAGTCATAAGATTTTAGAGCAGAAAGGGAAATCGGAATGTGTACATTTAGCACGTCTGGCTCCACAAAGTCTGGCTCTCATAGCTCCTGTAGGGACCTGGAACTGAATAAATGTGTTTCATTGTGATATCTAGTTGTTGTTAATCCAAGAGGTGAATTGTCTAAACAGCAGACACAGAAAGCAAATAATCCAGACTCTTAACAGTGTAGCCAGGCTTATGGACTGACCATTTACTTTTCCACCCTAAAATTTACTGAGCATGAACTTTATGTCAAGCACCAGTCTGATGCTTTACAAATATTAACTCATTTCCCAGCACTCGGAGATAGGTGCTATTTTCCCCCACTTCACGGGTAAGTAAATTAAGGCACAAATAAATGGTTTAAGCAACGTGGCTCAGGTCACAACCACAAAATGGAAGAGACAGGATTTGAACACAGGCAGTCTGGCTTGAGAGCTTGTGCTGTTAACGACTAACACTCATACCCTTTCTCGTATCTAACAAGTATTACCCTCACGGCAGAAGGGGAAAAAGTAAATCTAGATTCCGTAATAGTAGATTCTAAGAATCCTTTAACTGCTTACATTGTCTACCCTAATGAAGGTGCCAGGATTCTGGAGGAGACTATAGCAGAAACCAAGAAACTTAGGCTCTGATTTCTTGCCTGGTTTCATTCCTGGTTTCCCAGGAATGAGTGCATTCACAATCATCAACTCATAAGGTTGAAAATAATATTTTAGTGACAGCTGTTGTACACCTGAGTTAAGGAGAACCAACAGCTATTGTGGACCTACTAGGTGTCGGTTTCTGCTGGGTCTCTGTATGTGTTACCTCACTAAGGGATCTCAGCAAATGTGAGAGAGAGTGTTATCCCTGTTTTACAGATGAGAAAATGAGGTTTGTGCAGCAACATTTCCCACTTACTATGTTCTAAAGAATGCTGGTGTCTGATATCTCTCAAGGTGCCTGTTAGAAAGGCAAGGGATAGGGGAGGAGGGGTGGATTTTATGGCCAAAAATGTTTGGGAAATGCTGCTTTATAAAAAGCAGCATTATATCCTTCTGTACTATCAGTCCCCATCCCTACCAAGAGTCTATGTTAAAAGGCTTTGAGAAGTCCTTCAGTAAAGAAAACCTATTCAAATTTGTTAATCTGGTATTTCCCAAACATACTTGATCACAAAATCATTTTTTCAGTGGCAGATACTGAAAAACAGTTTATTCAGTTGTTCAAATCATGGTTTTGGGAATAACTGTCTTAGAGTACTGACCTGCCAAGGTCACATGGCAGGTGGAGCCGGGCGTGAGGCCCAGCTCTGCGTGTCCCCCAACCCTGAGCTCTCATGCCTACCCATCTGCCTCCAGACACCTTGAAAGTGCGGCTATTTTCCCCTGACTGCATCGTTCATATATTGTTATGACTTTTTTTAAGTGTCAGATTTTGAGTAACCAAGTCTGGTACCTATTTCCATTCCAATATGAACATTGAAACAAGTATTATCACCACCATTCCATAGTTCACTAGAAAGCCGGTAATTGGTTACATAGCCTTAAAGCTGTATAGAATTACCATTTTGAACATCTGATTCAACTTTTTTTTTTAATGTTCCTAATTTTTCCCTTCCGCAAAGACTCTTCAAAGTTAACTCCCACCAAAGAAACCTATTAAATGATCTCCTGCCTCCTGACATCATAAAGAACAGAATTGTTCCCAAAACTCACCCCTAGTCATCCTGGTTTTTCATTTCCTTCAAAAATCATCTCACACACTCTGTAGGTGAGGTAGCCCACATGTATTACTACAAAGGAGGGGGATATTCCCTGAAAATTGTCTTCGCTAGCAATCTAACATGTGGAAAAACCAGCCTGAAGAGCAGCTCAAAGATGCCACTTTATGCGTTGAGCCAGACAGAATCCTCTCTGCCCAGGGACCAAACATCACAGCTCCCCTTCTACAGAAGGTCCTTCCTCACCGAGTGTGCGGGGCTTCTCTCCACCCCTCCCCTGCACTTTGGAGAAGTGCCATCAGGCCGCACCAGAGGCCCACCCACTCTCTGACCACCCGTCTCAGCTGGGCCACGTCTTGCTGATCAAGGTTCATTGTCACCAAAACAGTTGTTGGGAAGTAATGGTTTCCAGTCCTTGGAGAACTCTACTTTTAACATCTAGTTGTCAGTAGTATCCTCAAGGGTTGGAGGCTCAGATCTCTTATGTCAGAAAACAATCCAGAATTGTTCATAGGAATGGTGTAAGGGTGGTCTAAGCTGTTACAGGTAAAACTCATAGAACAATGCCTAGTGCAGAGTAAGTGTAATTTATTTGCTGTTATTTTTAGCAACATCAGTTATGGAAACAGAATAGCCAAAGTTGATTTATTATAAGATAGTTACTGAGTGATAGGAAGTCCAATTACATTTGGGGAGAATTTTATTTTTTATTTTTTTATTTTTTTGCGGTACGCGGGCCTCTCACAGCTGTGGCCTCTCCCATTGTGGAGCACAGGCTCTGGACGCGCAGGCTCAGCAGCCATGGCTCACGGGCCCAGCCGCTCCGCGGCATGTGGGATCTTCCCGGACCGGGGCACGAACCCGTGTCCCCTGCATCGGCAGGCGGACTGTCAACCACTGTGCCACCAGGGAAGCCCGAGAATTTTATTTTTTTAATTTTTATTATATTAAGTTTGATAAAAGATAATTATTTAACCAAAAAAACCCATTCCATGTGAGAGGGAGAAGCTGACAATAATGTTGGTTCTTCCCTAATCATTTCTGTGACATTTATCACCTTTCTTGAGAAACCTCTACATCTATATTTGAAAGAAAAAAATTGATGAAAACAAAGGACTGGGGAGTTTGTAACTTTTTCAAAAGTATAAGGAAATAATTGTTTTATATGAATATATGAGATAAAGACTCACCTTGTCAAAATTTGAACTAAATTTTTTGTCAAGTAAGATAGCCATGATCATCAAGTATTAATTGATTATCCATTAAGGTGCAGAAAGGTGTATTTTATGTAAAATTGTATCTAACTATAAAACCTTTTGTAAAATCTATTTATGAGGTAATAGGTTTCTGCTTTAAAATAACGGATAAAAAGATGATGTGCATTACGTGGTAAAAGAATTCCTGGATACTGATGTGATATGCTACACCCAGGAAAAAAAGGCCTTGTGATTTCCAGCTTGAATAATTTGACAGCTTGTGGGATTATTAATAAAACTAGGGGTATCAGGGGAAGGGGGGAATATATGGAGGAATGAAGATGGATGTTTGTTTTAGGTAGCACTCCTCAGGGTCAGGGGTGGAGTGGCAGGGGTATGTTGAAATATTCAGGTGAAGAAGTATTAGCATTAAGGAGTTGGAAAATCCTGTTTTTGCATGAACTGAGTTTGAGGTTTTGATGGAATAGCCAGATGGAGTTGACTAGCGATAAGGTGGCAGCACAGAATTATTACCGTTTCTGAGTCCACTACGTGCTAGACTCCGAAGTAGGCGTGTGGATGCACTGTCTTACCCAACCTCAACATAGAGCTGACTAGTCTCTCTTAGGAAATTGTCCTCAGAGGGTTTGGATCATTTGGACTTAAACCCAGGCCTCTCTTTTGCCAAAGCCCCAGTTCTTATTCTGATCCTCTGGGAATAATACAGTTATTCATACTTATGCTATTGTATCTTTATAAGAAAAAAATGCATCTGGACTTGTTAGTGCCTTATTAAAATAGTGGAATAATACGTAGACTATACATGTTTATAAAAATAAATGGGTTATTTGTGGTTTTAACTTTCCCCCCAGTTTCTCTCTCACACACAATTACTCCTTTTCTATCTACATGACATGACAGATATAGTTTGTCCCACTTCTCCCTTCCGGCTTACCTGCTGACAGTACCACCCATGACAACAGATTTAGAACTTTACAAATGTCTATTAATTTGCCATATGCTTTTAAACTGTAGTGGTTCAGAGGAAAAAAATATATCACTGCTTAAAATATTCTTCCTAATTCAGATGACTGATTCAACTTTTTTATGTAACTGACAAGTACCTAATGGAAGAATGGTGTTTACACTACACACCATGCTTAGGCTTTCCAGTTAAGCCAAGTTCCAGGTTCTTTGCTTAGAAAATACCCACCTTGGGCTTCCCTGGTGGCGCAGTGTTTGAGAGTCCGCCTGCCGATGCAGGGGATGCGGGTTCGTGCCCCGGTCCGGGAAGATCCCACATGCCGCGGAGCGGTTGAGCCCGTGAGCCATGGCCGCTGAGCCTGCGCATCCGGAGCCTGTGCTCCACAATGGGAGAGGCCACAACAGTGAGAGGCCCGCGTACGGCAAAAAAAAAAGAGAAAATACCCACCTTGAGCCTCCTAAAAAGTCATCAAAGTAGTTATCAATAGTAATGCCCCCTTATCTTGGTGGCAAACAGTGTCCACAGGGAGCTGTTAAGTTGCTTTATATTATTAGGCAAACTAGAGCTTACTGAGTTAAATACAAATCATAGAAGAACAGTTTGGGATGAAAGAAAGAAAGAACTTAAAGGATTTCTCCATGAAACACAAAAATTACTTATATAAATAGTAAGACCTTTCTAGATCACAGAATCTTAGATAGCCAGACAGTGATTTTTTTTCCCTCCCAACTCATAGCCCTTACCTAAGGAATTAAGAGATTTAGTGGGAAGTTTAGATTGATTTTAATGTGTGTGTTAGATATGTATGTGTCTGTCTAGTTAACCTCTCTAACTCGTGATATTTTTCATTATTCATTGTCCCCCTAGATACGAAATGTGGAAACAAATCAGTGTCTAGATAACATGGCTAGAAAAGAGAATGAAAAAGTTGGAATTTTTAACTGTCACGGTATGGGAGGTAATCAGGTGAGTATTTTAGTAAAGCTTTAAAGGGGTAATTTTTGGATTTGTTTTCATCTTCTTCCTTTTTTATTTCATGACATCATTCAGGAAATATTTTCCTACCTTTAAAGAGAAAATAATAAAGACTTTAGGAGAATAGAGCCTTCAATCTAATGATTATTTTTTAAATGAAACATTTGTAAAAGGCCCTTTCTGAGAACTGTGTTTACATTGTTGTACGTGAGATTTATTCTGCCCTTTTTAGTCAAACAGATGACAACCCTTGACAGTACACTCCGTATATACAGAGAACTTAAGATCATTTTTTTTTTCCTCTCTGCAAAAATAGTGGTGTCTTTTCTGAGTTATTTATTCTCCATTACACTAAGAAAGTTCAAAAAGCATGTATCTTGAAATACTTGTCTTTTTCGCTGCCAGATTCTTGGGCATATAAAACGCTAATTTATTTTGCTGTTAAAGCTTATATGTGTGCATTTTTGTTTTTCAGGTTTTCTCTTACACTGCCAACAAAGAAATTAGAACAGATGACCTTTGTTTGGATGTCTCCAAACTTAATGGCCCAGTCACAATGCTCAAATGCCACCACCTAAAAGGCAACCAGCTTTGGGAGTATGATCCGGTGGTAAGTTATCCAGTTGAATATAGGAATAAAATTGGGTGTCATTGGGTGTATTGTATAAAATATTTTATATCTAGAAGAGTGAATTCTTGTGGAATCTGCATATGGATCAAATTGTTCTTATATTCCAAGAATTGACAGGTAGGAAAAGCAATATACGTAAAATAAATATGTTTTAATCTCTCCAGTAATTAAATTAGAATTGCCTCCAGTCCCTGGGTCCTTGTTGTTACTATGTAATCACTCTTCCCTCCGTATGTCCTTAAGCTTTGCCAGCCACTGTGGTAGAAATGGAACGGTTAAGTAGGCTTTTAAAATTACCGAATTAAACACTGAGGTAAAAGGTGAGATTTAATTAACGAAATTCTCTGGCTCAGTGATTTTTCAGTGACATATATAATAAAACTATTTGTCTTTGCTTTCCTCTGGAGCCACTCCCTCTCCCCACCTGCTATATGTTGTACTCAAATAGCGGTACTTAAAAGCAATCAAAGCATCTCCAGTAAACCTCTCTTCCTTTCCTCATACCTGGCTAACCTCCCAACTTATGCTTTTTTGCTCTATGGTTCTGGAACCAGCACCAGCATCTTCAATATATCTTTCTCTGGTTCTTTTTCTTCCGCTTACAAGCACTGGTTTTCTTCTTCATGTTGGGACAGACTTTTGCCTATTTTATTTTGTACATACCATCCTACTTTTCTCCTGTGCCGTATGATGGCGAGTGAATGGCTGGCACTTGTGCCTCTGGTTCTTCAACCTGGCTTCTGCCTTGGTCTGACACTATATAGAAACAGCCCCTGGATGCAAAGCCAGGACATTCTCGTCTCTTTTTCTTAACTTCTCTGTAGTATTTACTATTGCTAAGCAGATGCTCTTTTAAAATCCTTGTATCCATTGGCTTTAGATGCACTACTGTTTAGTTTCTTCTCTTAGCTTTTTCTCTACTTCTTTTGTCTGCTTGGCTCACTCTGCTGCTTCATTCTACCCCCTCAATGGAGATGCCCAAACCAAGTTGTGACTTTGGCTGTCTTTTCTCCGTATACTGCATCACATACAAACCCTGGTCTACTTTTCATCTTCGACCAGCTATTCCCTGAACGTATCCTGTACTTTCCCACTTTACATTTAAGATCATACAGTTCCATCTGCCTAACAAATCCTGCCTGTTCTTGAGAGCCCAGAATTGACATCACTTCCGTGGATCGCAGCCAGAAATTAGCTCTCTCTGTCTTAATTACAATTGTCTCTGACCCCTGTAATTCTGTGCTTCTTTGTAGTTATTTATCTACCAGTCTTTTTCTCCACTATTAGTTAGATCCTGGAGGGCAAAGACCATGTTTTATAAATCCTGGGTCTCCCTTCACAGTATCAAACTATAGTTAAAAAAAAAGTGTGTGTGTGTGTGTGAGAGAGAGAGAGCGAGCGAGCGAGCAGTAGCTCAGTTAATATGACTGTTGGAAGTGGCCTGAATATTCTGTTGCAGGGTTTTCCATGGTGCATGCCGTTGCCATTTTGGATGTAGCTGCCCCAGGTCCTGCAGGATATATGGCATCTCTGAGTCCAGACAGTAAATGCCAGTGGCACCCCACAGTCATTGTGAAGCCAAAATATTTTGAAAATTAAAAAGCCTCCCAATTGTATATGTTCATTGAAGAATGATGGTATGTTTAATTAGGTAATATAAACCTATTTATAGTAGCATGAACAAATAGTGGTTTAGTTTTTTCTTAAGTCTGGATGTAAGTGGCTTCTGGCATGGATTCAGTGATACAGTGATGTCAGGGATAACATTGCAGCAATATTCTTGGCTTTTTCTTGTGGCCTCTAGAAGGCTGCTACAGTGCTCACCATCACACCCAACTCAAGACAGGAAGAAGGGAAGAGGAATGTTGCACTACTGCGTGAATTGCTCTTTATCAGGAAAGCCAAAGCTTTTCCTGGATCCCCTGCAGCAGGCTCTGCTGTGCCCCATGGGCCAGAACTTCATCTCATAGTGATCCCCCAGCCATAAGGGGAGGCTGGGAAAGCAGGCATTTGCATTTCCAGTCTTTATGGTGTGATGTGGCCAGGAGACAGGGAGTGGGAATGGCCATTGGCAGACTGTGTATAAGATACACAGTCTACCACAGCAGTTATTCAGAAGTAGATGTTTGCTTAGAAATTAAGGAGCCTAGAAGTGATTTAGGATATTTTGAAAGAACCAGTTATGAGTGTAAAGTTTTAAAACCCCTGGAGCACTCTGCAAGGTGTCTTCACTGAGATTAAATTCTAGTATTGCCGGCTGGGTTCTCCCAGAAGCAGACTCCACTCCAAGGTTCGTATTCAGGATGTTTATTAGGGAGCATCCTTTAGATCAACACCTGTGAAAAGGGAGACAGAAGAATTGGCAGAGGGAGGAGTCAAGCTGCAATGTGGGTCCCACAGTCTGAGCTGACTGCACAGGGAGCTCCGGACGGCCCATCAGAGTTGTCCTGCCTCCATCAGTTGAAAACTGCAGTCTGGAAGAATAACACTTATGTCAGTAATGTATAATCTAAAGTCATGAAATCTTAGATTTCAAAGGAACCCTAGAAATAAAATTCAGGACATTGTTTTTAATACATGTGGACATTGAAGCCCAGAATGGAAGTTAATTGCCCAAGGTCACAGAGCAGGTAAATGGTGTTACCAGATCTCAGACAGACCTGGGATTCTTAATCCAGGATTCTTTGCACAATACCATACTGTCTTCTATTAAATTTGTATATTATATCTTTGTCTTGTTTATAGTATACATTGCAGAGAGTTTACGACACCAGGCTCTTTTGCTTTGACTACTTGTAGCTGTCCTTTCTGGAATGAAAATGTAGATTTTAACACAGTTATATCTAGAGATTAGGGGTAGAGGGTGGCAAATTATTTTTTTTCTAGGTTGCAGGTGGACTTTATGCAATGATAACTATAGCTTTCATCCTCCTTTCAGAGGTTACAATTAGCCTGTTGCCTTAGTTACACTCTTTCTGTGTGGAAACTAGTCCATGCTGATGGATCCTCTGCTGAGTACGGTGACCACAGTCCCCACAGAGTCACGAGCCACAGAACTGTGCCCCTGCTGTCAGCAGCCAGAGAGCTGTGTCTGGAACAGGGCTCTTCACCAGAGTCCTGGTCTCCTGAAGGGATGTTAGCTTCCTGAAATTATAGGGATTCTGTCTTAATTTTGAGCAGTTAAATACCCAGCATGTATCAATAACCTCTGTCTTTGTTACAAGTTTATTTTAATGATTCTCAATAAGTGAAATAATGACATTTTTAAAAATTAGGGTGATAAAGACCAATTTCCCAACTAAGTTTTTTGTTGTGCTTTTTTGTTTTTATTAATACTGACAGTGGGCCTGATGAAGTTGGCCACTCAGAGAAGCTTTGAAGGGCCTTCTGGAATGTTTGGGGGGTTCTTTTTAAAGTGCTTTGTTTTTGTCTTACAAATGACCAAAGGCCTTAGCAGCAAGCTGTGTGCTTCGCTCTCGGGGCTGCCAGACTGTGTCCGTGGCTGCTCAGGATGTTGTATGAGTGCCTCTGAGCTGGGCGGCACTTTCTGTTCATTATCTTAACATTTCCGCACAGCTCTAGAAGCATTCTTGTCCCCATTTTATAGATGAGGGACCTGGGGCTGAGAGAGGTTTTTGCTCAGGGGCATATTGTTGACATGTGACAAATCTGGGGTTCACTACAGAAATGTCTGACTGCAAAGTGCATCCCCTCAAAACAAACTACACAGCATCTGCATAAAAGTAAAAACAGCCCCAGCCATGCTGACTTTTCCCGGTCTTTTTATATATGTATGTATGCATGTATGCATGTATGGCTGCGTTGGGTCTTTGCACAGGCTTTCTCTAGTTGCGGAGAGCGGGGGCTACTCTTCGTTGCGGTGCGCTACTCTTTGTTGCGGTGCGCAGGCTTCTCATTGACGTGGCTTCTCTTGTTGCAGAGCATGGGTTCTACAGCGCAGGCCTAGTAGTTGTGGCGCATGGGCTTAGCTGCTCTGTGGCATGTGGGATCTTACCGGACCAGGACTCGAACCCGTGTCTCCTGCATTGGCAGGCAGATTCTTAACCACTGCGCCACCAGGGAAGCCCTTCCCGGTCTTCTTGTTATGCATTTATTGGAGCTAAAGTATCTAACACTGACCCTTCGATATTACTGAAGTCAGTGTTGAGAGTAAACTGTGACATCTGCGAATGTGCACTGCCTTTTGCCAGCTTCCACATGGAGCATAACACAGAAGTGACTGAAAGCTAAAGTAGCTGTACTGTATACAGTCATTAGGTTTTGCTTTGTTTGAAGTTCAAATAGGTACAAACGAGGCCTTATGAAAATGAAATGTTCCTTATGAAAATTAAATGAGATAAAAGAATTACATTAAAATAGAGCCGTGAGTAAAAATGTGTGAATAAACATATTTCCTTATAGTTACATACTTATTAGGATAACGCTTAATGCAGATTCCTACATAGCTGCTTTGGAGTTCTCCACCTGACCGGGGCTTGGTATCGGATTCATTAGTATGGTCAGTATGTGTCTGTTAACTCTCATCTGTCATGTTCTTTTGAAATTATCCTAAAAATCAGCATGACAGCATCAAGTCCGGAATGCAGACAAGTAGAGAGGAAGGTATATAGCCACATCTGTCAGCCACTTATTAAGGACTGTTGTATAAACCTTACGATTTCGAGTCTTCAAAAAGACCTGAGTTTCTAAAGACTTGAAACTTGGAATCACAGAATTAATTTGAAGAGCCTTATCATGGGAAAACGAAGCAGTTTTGAGATAGCTTTTTGAAAATAGGTTGAGGATCCTAAATTAGAAATCACTAATCTGATCACTTTTTTAGGAAACTGAAGCACAAAAAAGTAAAATTTCTCACAGTATTACAGAGCTTATGGCAGAATTGGGACTTAGAATTGAGGTCATCTGACTGCAAATCCAGCAGAATGCACTGTACCCCCAGTGCCTTTCTCCCCTGACATAGCTCTTAATGCTGTCTTTACACAGGTACATTTCTCCATTGTCTTAAGTAATCCCTTTTCTACAGAGGAATTTCATAATCACAAAAAATGGTTGAGGTGTTTTGGTTTTGTTTTCCACTTTCATATTAAGACTTCTTTCCTGTCATTTTCAGAAATTAACCCTGCAGCATGTGAACAGTAATCAGTGCCTGGATAAAGCCACAGAAGAGGACAGCCAGGTGCCCAGCATTAGAGACTGCAATGGAAGCCGGTCCCAGCAGTGGCTTCTTCGAAATGTAACCCTTCCAGAAATATTCTGAGACCAAATTTACAAAAAAAGAAAAAAATAAGGATTGACTGGGCTACCTCAGCATACATTTCTGCCACATTCTTAAGTAGCAAAAAAGGAAAAGTGCTTTCCTCCTGCAGGATGTAAGGTTTATCAGCCATTAAAACTTAAACTGCTCTCTCTTTCACTAGCTGTGAACCGGCCTTCCTGTCCAAGGACATGAAACTACGTTAGTAGCGAGATTGTGCACACTGATGTTTACAAGATTAAGAGTCTTTCATCAAGAATCATTGTAAAGAATATTCAGACTGAAACAATCTACGAAATGTGCTTTCCAGAGAGCTGCACCTTTTATGGTTTGCTTGCACATCAGTCATTTCTGCTGAATGTGCTGTTATAATGAAGAGATGTCCAAGATTTTTTTTCTGATTAGAACTGGTAGCCAGTATATTAAATATTGATATAAAAATAAATGAAAAAGAACTGGAACCAGATTCAGAATCATGAAAACATTTTTACAATTAAAAAGACTATATTAAACAGGGTTTAAAGGAAATTAAAACAGAACTATGAGAAGTACAATTTGTTATAGTATAGTATCAAATTTCTATATAGATTTTATACCTCAGTGGGGGAAAATAACTGATTCCAATGACATTTCATTCTGTTTTCATCTGTGATAGTCATGGATGCTTTTTTTTTCCTTGGGGTGCTGAAATTGAGCTGAAAAAGTGGCTCCTTGAACGTAGTTTTAATTGCTTTCTACAGTTGTTTTTTTTATTTGGTTTGTGGGCTGTTGGAATTGTAATTTTTAATTGCCTTCAAAAAATGGAGATTTAAAATAATGTCTGGTTTCACTGAACAAGTTTGATATCTCAGTTGCTCTTGGGTCAACTGGCTTATAGACTTTCTCTCACACACAAATTTCTTATTAGATTTTCAACTTCCTAACTTGATTCAACTGACTATGTTTAATACCCAAGATTCATACTACTGTACTACAGATTTGTTTTCACAGCAATAAATCTTCTGTTCTTTGTTTATGATTCCACTCAATAGACAGCCTGCAGAAGTGATTTATTATTTGGGTATTTGGAGATGATACCTTTGATGGTTTTTTGGAAAAAACTTTTTTCACTCCATACTCAGATGTGCTTCATTGTCAAGTGCATATTTAGATTAGGTTCTTGAATTGTAATGTTGATCTGCTGCTTTTTTTTTAATAAAATTTGACTGAAAATGTTTAATTGGCATTTTTTAATGAGTTAGCTGAAGAAGTGCAACTATTATTCCATATTATTAGTCCTGCATTTCTTCCCTAAATTGCATTTAGGTTAAATCTGTTTTATTTTTCTGATTTTTAATACAAGATAACCTGAGTATTGATTAAAGTTGAGTATCAATTAAATTGTTTTAATTATCGAAAGAAAATCTGATTGTGACATTTTTCCTGATACGTAAAGCAGTCCATTGGCAAAAGTGCATATATTTTTCTTCCTATTTGTAAGATTATATTTAATGATATTTTCTTTGTCAAAGGCTCTCACTGCAGGCAGTGCTATTTCTTGTGCCTAAAAATGTTGTTGCATCACTAATGATGCTTGCCAAGTTGAGTGTACAGAAAGTTTCTCATATCCTATTCGTTAATATCAAGCACATGTGGATGCTTTAGGGTGAGGCTGTAGTACAGAATGCACAAATTTTGTCCCCAGGAAATCTGAGACAAAGGAGGTGCTGGATGGGGTTTTTTTCCTATTCCATGAGCTGTGTTAATGCTATCTTTGGTAGGCCTTATGCTTGAATAAACCAGATGTCTAATCAATAAATTATTTTCATGCTCAGAATTTCAGGTTTTTGTACTCTAGTGTAGGTTGGTCTTATTTCTTACTGTAAGAAAACTTAACAGCAATGTAATTTAAGGTTTTGTTGTGTTTTTTTAAGAGGGGGATGTGAGTGATTTAATTCTTGGTTACTTTTAGAATCCAATAGATAATCCCATTGCCTTTATTTTTCTAATTAAAGAATTCCTAAGTACTTTGAAAATATAAAATATTCCTGAATAGTTTTGCTTTACATTGGTTTTATCTGAAGTTAAAATAGATCTCTGTTCTCTATAGCTCTTTGTAGATTAGGCAGTGTGCTAAACACTGTTAAAAATTAAATTGGGAAGAAAGGAATGAATGAAGAAGAAAGCAAAGGATGAAAAGATGGGATTATTACTTGACTAGTGAATAATTCGTAAATGTGACAGTTAAGGACAATTTGAATCTCACCAATCTGTTCACCCTACTCCAATCCCAACCCATTTTAATATGTCTTTCTGTTCTAATTGGGATCTTGAAAAATAGTACTTTGTTCACCGTTCTGCAAATAAAAGGCAGCATGTAGGTCATGTCCTCATTTCCCTATTCTACATTCAGCTGAAAAACAAAGGTTTCTCTGTAAAGATTTGGTGCTGTCTCCATTTTTTAAGAACTATACCAAGAATAAATTTAACTCCAGAATTACATATTCTGCAAAGGAGAAGGAAATCAGAAAGAAGGTAGTATTTCTGAGGTGATAACTGTAAAAAGAGGTATACAAAGAGTGAATCACTTTTTACTGTTCAGAAAATCAGATGTTTCCAATTATATGACACTGCTCCTATTCTCTGATTTCTTGAAGTGTTTGCTTGATAAATCTATCAGAACTGATAATTTTGCAGGATATGAGGCAAAACTCAGTTGTACTGTCTATACACTAGCAACAAACAATTGGGAATTAAATTTTAAATATATAATTTATCATCAAAGAAGTCAAATACCTCAAAAGTAAGGTAACAAGAGAGGTGCAAGACTTCTACCCGGAAAACAACAAAACATTGCTGAGAGAAACTGTGGAACACTGCAATCGATACGTTATGTTCATGAATTGAAAGACTACATACTGTTAAGATCTCATTGCCCACAAATTGATCTGCAGATCCAATGAAATCAAAATGAGGCTTTCTTGTAGAAATTGGCAAATATACATGAAATGCAGCAGACCCAAAATAGCCAAGAAAATCTTGAAGAAGAAAAAAAAGTTGGAAGACTTTACTCGATTTTATGACTTGCTTTAAAGCTACAGAAATTGAGTGTGGTACTAGAGTTAGGACAGACGTAGATCAATGGATAGAATAGAGAGTCCAGAAATAGATCCACACGTATGTAATTACTGACTTTTCAACAAAAACACCAAGCAATTCAGTAAGTTGTTATGGAATGTGATTTCAGTTGGACCTGGAGTAATGATACCTGTATGAGAAAACACCAAACATTGATGCTTTAATGCAATGTGCATTTATTCAAAATTGATCAGAGACCTAAATGTGAAGGCAAAGCAAATCTTCTAGAAGAAAACAGTATCTCCATGACTCTCAGGATAGGCAGGTATTTTAGGACACAAAAGATGTCAACCATAAAAGATAAAAACTGATAAATTTCACCAAAATTAAACCCTTCTCATCAAGAAGATACTATTAAGGTAAAAAGGCAAGCCATGACCAAGGAGAAAACATTTGCAATACATGTAAATGACAAAGGATTCATATGCAGAAAAACAACTTGTAAAAGCCATTTCAAAAGTAACACAATATAAAAATCAGTGACTTGAATACACACTTCACAGAAGCTATCCAAATGTGCAATTAGCACAGGAAAAGGTGCCCAACATCAGTCATCAGGGAATGCAAGATGAAACCATGAAACCACAAGGAAATCACACTGCGTACCTGCTGAATGGTGAGAATGTGGAGCAACTGGTGTATGTCAATTGGTATTGTCACCTTGGGAAAGAGCTTGCCAGTTCCTCGTAAAGGTAAACATTTGCCTACCCCATGACTCAGTGACTCTACGTCCACAGATACAACCAAGAGAGACAAGTATATGGGCCCACAGCAAGATTTGTGCAAGAATATTCTCATAGTTCCAAACTGGGAACTACCCAAATATCCATCAGCAAGTTAGTGGATAATCAAACTAATGGTACATTTATACACTGGGATATTAGTCTGCGATTTTAAAAAGTGAATTCCTGATAGAACAACAAGGATAAGTCTAAAAAATGTTGAACAAAGAAAGCTAGACATGTTACATTTATATCAGGTTCAAGAACAGGCAAAGCAAATACAGAGTGGTTACCTCTGGGTGAGCACAGGGTGGAAACAAGCATGAGAGAACTTTCTGGAATGATGGGAGTATTCTATAAAGTGATTTAGATGATGGTAACATGCATAAACTATTAAAATTTTTTTGAGCTGTGTACTTAGGATATATGCATTTTATTGTACGTGAATTATACCTCAATAAAGTACTGGGGGAAATAAGGAAGATAGCAAGATTTTCTCCACTGCTACAAAACACCCAGAGGCTGAATAAATTACAACTAACATATTTCCTATTGGGATGCTGAGCTCAGAAGAAAATATAGAAAATCCCTAATGTCTGGGGGAAAAAAAGGATACATAAACTTAAGCCACAGATGTAACTGCTAAACATGAAAGCCCTTCCTCTCCAAGGACAAAATATAGTAACCAGAGTTTGGGGAATAGGAGCTTAGGCCTGAACAAAGTTGGAGAATTAAAGATATGCATAAAGCTGGGATAGTCAGAGGAGTTACACCTAAGGATAGGTGAAGAAGTCTGGCACCTCGTGAAGGAAACCAAAAAGTGGTTGACTAACTCTGCCCCTCTTGCGAGTGTAAATGGTGATGAGGATGGTGCCACCTCTGTAATCATAAGGCCTGCTTTTACCCAGATCAAGGGTTTAATGCCACACTCATGAGGTCTGCAGATCAAGAAAAAGTAGATTTATGGCCTTTGCTGAGAATCATTAGAATACAAGTCTTTTTGAAAAATATCCAGTTCCCTACACTCCACAAATTATGAAATCACTATATAAAAGAGGAAGTGAGTCCCCAGTATGAATGTTAAAAAAAAAAAAAGTTTGCTGAAGACAAAGACGGTGGAATAGGAGGATGCTGAGCTCACCTCCCCTCACAAACACATCAAAACTACAAATACATATGGAGCGACTCTCAGGTCAGCGTGGGGACTAGCAGAACAGCTCTTCCACAACCAAGGCTGTAAAGAAAGATCCACACAGAGCCTGGTAGGAAGGGAAAAGAAGCAATCTGGTGGAGACCTGCACCCCTAGTGGGGGATACAGAAGAGGAGGAAGAGATCACAGGCTCAGGGATCCTCCCCGGGTAGTGAGGGGTTCCAGCCACTTACTAGGCACGCCAGCACAGGGGCCTGACATCAGGAAGATGAGCGCTTTTAGTGAGTTTGAAAACCAGTGGGGCTTACCTGAGGGCTATAGGAAACTGAGACCCCATTCTTGAAGAACATATGCGTGGACTTGCTTACTTCCGATCACAGTGTGGAGGCAGCAGATTGAAAACTGCCTGGGGCTCTGGCCAGTTTGCCGGGACCACCCTAGCACACTCCCGAGCCTGCACTGGGCTCCTGGCTCCAGTCCCCCTTGCTCTGGTGGTGCTTGCCACTAAGGCAGAAGCTGTAGTTTTCAATGAGCGTATGCATACTTGGAGAGAACTGAGCCAGCTCAGACCCGGCCCTGCCTCTGGCCAGCCATTGCCAGCGAGCCCTTTGGTGCACACACACAGGAGCGAGCAAGGCTATCTCCAGGGTGGAGAGCATCACGAGAGCACCAGTCCTTGCGCAGACTCGGAAGGGAGTGAAGCTAGCTCCAGGGCAGAGAGAAGCATCATTGGAGCTTTGTATACATGTGGGAGGGGGCTGGGCCAGCTCAGTGGCATGGCATCAACCCCTCCTTCGCCAACCCAGCCTCTAACCAAGGCGTGCACACCAGGGAAAAAGTGAAACCACAGAAGTGTAGCCCCAAGTCCTCAGGCCTCAGCCATATCCCAAACCAAGGTGGAGGCTGCTACCACACCTGGGAGAAACCCAACTGCCTTGCAGCTCCAGCTCCATCCCCTTAGGCCCCAGCCCTGGCCCCAGTAGAGCAGTTACAGCCATTGAGCATAGGAAGACCCCAGCTTGCACCTGGCTCTGGCTCTAGCCCCTCCAATTCCGTTCTTACCTCCCACCAAAGAGGTGGCTCCCAGAACACCCCAGGGAAAGAGGCAGTTCATGCTCTTTTGAGAACCAGCTCTGCGCCAAAGCTACTGGGCACACTCAGACTGCATAGAATGCTCCCATACAAGGACACACCTTCAAGACCAGGATAGGTAACTGTTTCACCTAATTTCATAGAGACATGGAAAGTTAAAATGAGCCTACAGAGGAATATGTTTCAAACAAAAGATCAAGGGAAAAAAACCCTAATGAAACAGAGATAAATAATTTACCTGAGAAAGAATTCAAAGCAATAGTAATAAGAATGCTAACTGAACTAGGGGAAAGAATAGAATTGACACTGTAAGAATTTTAATAAGGAACTAGAAAATATAAAAAGAACCAGTCAGAGCTGATGGATACAATAACTGAAATGAAAAACACACAGAGGGAATTAACAGCAGATTAAGTGATACAGAAGAACTCAGAGGGGAAGATGGCAGAAGAGTAAGACGCAGAGATCACCTTCCTCCCCACAGATACGCCAGAAATACATCTACATGTGGAAGAACTCCTACAGAACACCTACTGAACGCTGGCAGAAGACCTCAGACCTCCCAAAAGGCAAGAAACTCCCCACGTACCTGGGTAGGGCAAAAGAAAAAAGAATAAATAGAGACAAAAGGATAGGGACGGGACCTGCAGCAGTGGGAGGGAGCCGAGAAGGAGGAAAGGTTTCCACACACTAGGAAGCCCCTTCGCAGGCAGTGACTGCGGGTGGCGGAGGGGGAAGCTTCGGAGCCGCGGAGGAGAGCACAGCAGCAGGGGTGCGGAGGGCAAAGCAGAGAGATTCCTGCACAGAGGATAGGTGCCGACCGGCACTCACCAGCCCGAGAGGCTTGTCTGCTCACCCTCCGGGGCGGGCGGGGCTGGGAGCTGAGGCTCGGGCTTTGGTCAGAGCGCAGGGAGAGGACTGGGGTTGGCAGCGTGAACACAGCCTGAAGGGGTTAGTGCGCCACGGCTGGCCGGGAGGGAGGCCGGGGAGAAGTCTGGGGCTGCAGAAGAGGCAAGAGACTTTTTCTTCCCTTTGTTTCCTGGTGCGCGAGGAGAGGGGATTAAGAGCGCTGCTTAAAGGAACTCCAGAGACGGGCGCGAACCGCGGCTAAAAGCGCGGACCCCAGAGACGGGCATGAGACGCTAAGGCTGCTGCTGCCGCCACCAAGAAGCCTGTGTGCAAGCACAGGTCACTATCCACACCCCCCTTCTGGGGAGCCTGTGCAGCCTGCCACTGCCAGGGTCCCGGGATCCAGGGACAACTTCCCCGGGAGAACGCACGGCGCGCCTCAGGCTGGTGCAATGTCACGCCGACCTCTGCCGCTGCAGGCTCACCCCGCATCCGTACCCCTCCCTCCCCCTGGCCTGAGTGAGCCAGAGCCCCCGAATCAGCGGCTTTTTTAACCCCGTCCCGTCAGAGTGAAGAACAGACGCCCTCCAGCAACCTATACGCAGAGGTGGGGCCAAATCCAAAGCTGAGCCCCGGGAGCTGTGAGAACAAAGAAGAGAAAGGGAAATCTCTCCCAGCAGCCTCAGAAGCAGCGGATTAAAGCTCCACAATCAACTTGATGTACCCTGCATCTGTGGAATAAATGAATAGACAACGAATCATCCCAAATTCGTTGGGATGAGAGGCTCTTGGTGCTGCAGCCAGGAGTCACCTCTGAGGTGGGAGAGCCAACTTTAGGACACTGCTCCACAAGAGACCTCCCAGCTCCACATAATATCAAACGGCGAAAATCTCCCAGAGATCTCCATCTCAACATCAACACCCAGCTTCACTCAACGACCAGCAAGCTACACTGCTGGACACCCTATGCCAAACAACTAGCAAGACAGGGACACAACCCCACCCATTAGCAGAGAGGCTGCCTAAAATCATAATAAGTCCACAGACACCCCAAAACACACCATCAGACGTGGACCTGCCCACCAGAAAGACAAGATCCAGCCTCATCCACCAGAACCCAGGCACTAGTCCCCTCCACCAGGAAGCCTACACAACCCACTGAACCAACTTTAGCCACTGGGAACAGACACCAAAAACAATGGGAACTACGAACCTGCAGCCTGCAAAAAGGAGACCCCAAACACAGGAAGATAAGCAAAATGAGAAGACAGAAAAACACACAGCAGATGAAGGAGCAAGATAAAAACCCACCAGGCCTAACAAATGAAGAGGAAATAGGCAGTCTACCTGAAAAAGAATTCAGAATAATGATAGTAAAGATGATCCAAAATCTTGGAAATAGAATAGACAAAATGCAAGATACATTTAATAAGGACCTAGAAGAACTAAAGATGAAACAAACAACGATGAACAACACAATAAATGAAATTAAAAATACTCTAGATGGGATCAATAGCAGAATAACTGAGTCAGAAGAACAGGTAAGTGACCTGGAAGATAAAATAGTGGAAATAACTACTGCAGAGCAGAATAAAGAAAAAAGAATGAGAACTGAGGACAGTCTCAGAGACCTCTGGGACAACACTAAACGCACCAACATTTGAATTATAGGGGTTCCAGAAGAAGAAGAGAAAATGAACGGGACTGAGAAAATATTTGAAGAGATTATAGTTGAAAACTTCCCTAATATGGGAAAGGAAATAGTTAATCAAGTCCAGGAAGCACGGAGAGTCCCATACAGGATAAATCCAAGGAGAAATCTGCCAAGACACATATTAATCAAACTGTCAAAAATTAAATACAAAGAAGACATATTAAAAGCAGCAAGGGAAAAACAACAAATAACACACAAGGGAATCCCCATAAGGTTAACAGCTGATCTTTCAGCAGAAACTGCAAGCCAGAAGGGACTGGCAGGACATATTTAAAGTAATGAAGGAGAAAGACCTGCAACCAAGATTACTCTACCCAGCAAGGATCTCATTCAGATTTGATGGAGAAATTAAAACCTTTACAGACAAGCAAAAGCTGAGAGAGTTTAGCACCACGAAACCAGCTTTACAACAAATGCTAAAGGAACTTCTCTAGGCAAGAAATACAAGAGAAGGAAAAGACCTACAATAACGAACCCAAAACAATTAAGAAAATGGGAATAGGAACATACATATCGATAATTACCTTAAATGTAAATGGACTAAATGCTCCCACCAGAAGACACAGATTGGCTGAATGGATACAAAAACAAGACCCATATATATGCTGTCTACAAGAGACCCACTTCAGACCTAGAGACACATACAGACTGAAAGTAAGGGGATGGAAAAATATATTCCATGCAAATGGAAACCAAAAGAAAGCTGGAGTAGCAATTCTCATATCAGACAAAATAGAATTTAAAATAAAGACTATTAGAAGAGACAAAGAAGGACACTACATAATGATCAAGGGATCGATCCAAGGAGAAGATATAACAATTGTAAATATTTATGCACCCAACATAGGAGCACCTCAATACATAAGGCAAATACTAACAGCCATAAAAGGGGAAATCGACAGTAACACATTCATATTAGGGGACTTTAACACCCCACTTTCACCAATGGACAGATCATCCAAAATGAAAATAAATAAGGAAACACAAGCTTTAAATGATACACTAAACAAGATGGGCTTAATTGATATTTATAGGACATTCCATCCAAAAACAACAGAATACACATTTTTCTCAAGTGCTCATGGAACATTCTCCAGGATAGATCATATCTTGGGTCACAAATCAAGCCTTGGTAAATTTAAGAAAACTCAAATTGTATCAAGTATCTTTTCCAACCACAACACTATGAGACTAGATATCAATTACAGGAAAAGATCTGTAAAAAATACAAACACATGGAGGCTAAACAATACACTTCTTAATAATGAGGTGATCACTGAAGAAATCAAAGAGGAAATAAAAAAATACCTAGAAACAAATGACAATGGAGACACGATGACCCAAAACCTATGGGATGCAGCAAAAGCAGTTCTAAGAGGGAAGTTTATAGCAATACAATCCTACCTTAAGAAACAGGAAACATCTCGAATAAACAACTTAACCTTGCACCTAAACCAATTAGAGAAAGAAGAACAAAAAAACCCCAAAGTTAGCAGAAGGAAACAAATCATAAAAATCAGATCAGGAATAAATGAAAAAGAAATGAAGGAAACGATAGCAAAGATCAATAAAACTAAAAGCTGATTCTTTGAGAAGATCAACAAAATTGATAAACCATTAGCCAGACTCATCAAGAAAAAAAGGGAGAAGACTCAAATCAACAGAATTAGAAATGAAAAAGGAGAAGTAACAACTGACACTGCAGAAATACAAAAGATCATGAGAGATTACTACAAGCAACTCTATGCCAATAAAATGGACAACCTGGAAGAAATGGACAAATTCATAGAAATGCACAACCTGCCATGACTGAATCAGGAAGAAATAGAAAATGTGAACAGGCCAATCACAAGCACTGAAATTGAAACTGTGATTAAAAATCTTCCAACAAACAAAAGCCCAGGACCAGATGGCTTCACAGGCGAACAGAAATCCAACAGCACATTAAAAGGATCGTACACCATGATCAAGTGGGGTTTATTCCAGGAATGCAAGGATTCTTCAATATACGCAAATCAAGCAACGTGATACACCATATTAACAAATTGAAGGAGAAAAACCATATGATCATCTCAAAAGATGCAGAGAAAGCTTTCAACAAAATTCAACACCCAATTATGATAAAAACCCTGCAGAAAGTAGGCATAGAGGGAACTTTCCTCAACATAATAAAGGCCATATATGACAAACCCACAGCCAACATCGTCCTCAATGGTGAAAAACTGAAAGCATTTCCACTAAGATCAGGAACAAGACAAGGTTGCCCACTCTCACCACTCTTATTCAACATAGTTTTGGAAGTTTTAGCCACAGCAATCAGAGAACAAAAGGAAATAAAAGGAATCCAAATCGGAAAAGAAGAAGTAAAGCTGTCACTGTTTGCAGATGACATGATACTATACAAAGAGAATCCTAAAGATGCTACCAGAAAACTACTAGAGCTAATCAATGAATTTGGTAAAGTAGCAGGATACAAAATTAATGCACAGAAATCTCTGGCATTCCTATACACTAAGGATGAAAAATCTGAAAGTGAAATCAAGAAAACACTCCTATTTACCATTGCAACAAAAAGAATAAAATGTCTAGGAATAAACCTACCTAAGGAGACAAAAGACCTGTATGCAGAAAATTATAAGACACTGATGAAAGAAATTAAAGATGATACAAATAGATGGAGAGATATACCATGTTCTTGGATTGGAAGAGTCCACATTGTGAAAATGACTCTACTACCCAAAGCAATCTACAGATTCAATGCAATCCCTATCAAACTACCATTGGCATTTTTCACAGAACTAGAACAAAAAATTTCACAATTTGTATGGAAACACAAAAGACCCCGAATAGCCAAAGCAATCTTGAGAACGAAAAACGGAGCTGGAGGAATCAGGCTCCGACTTCAGACTAGACTACAAAGCTACAGTAATCAATACAGTATGGTACTGGCACAAAAACAGTATGGTACTGGCACAAAAACAGTTCAGTGGAACAGGATAGAAAGCCCAGAGATAAACCCACGCACATATGGTCACCTTATCTTTGATAAAGGAGGCAGGAATGTACACTGGAGAAAGGACAGCCTCTTCAATAAGTGGTGCTGGGAAAACTGGACAGGTACATGTAAAAGTATGAGATTAGATCACTCTCTAACACCACACACAAAAATAAACTCAAAATGGATTAAAGACCTAAATGTAAGGCCAGAAACTATCAAACTCTTAGAGGAAAACATAGGCAGAACACTCTATGACATAAATCACAGCAAGATCCTTTTTGACCCTCCTTCTAGAGAAATGGAAATAAAAACAAAAATAAACAAATGGGACCTAATGAAACTTTAAAGCTTTTGCACAGCAAAGGAAACTGTAAACAAGACCAAAAGACAACTCTCAGAATGGGAGAAAATATTTGCAAATGAAGCAACTGACAAAGGATTAATCTCCAAAATTTATAAGCAGATCATGCAGCTCAATAACAAAAAAACAAACAACCCAATCCAAAAATGGTCAGAAGACCTAAACAGACATTTCTCCAAAGAAGATATATTGATTGCCAACAAACACATGAAAGAATGCTCAACATCATTAATCACTAGAGAAATGCAAATCAAAACTACAATGAGATATCATCTCACACCAGTCAGAATGGCCATTATCAAAAAATCTACAAACAATAAATGCTGGAGAGGGTGTGGAGAAAAGGGAACACTCTTGCACTGCTGGTGGGAATGTGAATTGGTTCAGCCACTATGGAGAACAGTATGGAGGTTCCTTAGAAAACTACAAATAGAACTACCATATGACCCAGCAATCCCACTACTGGGCATATACCCTGAGAAAACCATAATTCAAAAAGAGTCATGTACCAAAATGTTCATTGTAGCTCTATTTACAATAGCCCGGAGATGGAAACAACCTAAGTGTCCATCATCAGATGAATGGATAAAGAAGATGTGGCACATATGTATGATGGAATATTACTCAGCCATAAAAAGAAACGAAATTGAGCTATTTGTAATGAGGTGGATAGACCTAGAGTCTGTCATACAGAGTGAAGTAAGTCAGAAGGAGAAAGTCAAATACCGTATGCTAACACATATATATGGAATTTAAGGAAAAAAATGTCATGAAGAACCTAGGGGTAAGACAGGAATAAAGACACAGACCTACTGGAGAATGGACTTGAGGATATGGGGAGGGGGAAGGGTAAGCTGTGACAAAGCGAGAAGGAGGCATGGACATATATACACTACCAAATGTAAGGTAGATAGCTAGTGGGAAGCAGCCGCATAGCACAGGGAGATTAGCTTGGTTCTTTGTGACCACTCGGAGGGGTGGGATAGGGAGGGTGGGAGGAAGGGAGTTGCAAGAGGGAAGAGATATGGGAACATACGTATAACTGATTCACTTTGTTATAAAGCAGAAACTAACACACCATTGTAAAGCAATTATACTCCAGTAAAGATGCAAAAAAAAAAAAAGAAGAAATCAGAGCAATCTGGAAGACAGAATAACAGAAATTACTCAATCAGAACAACAAAAACAAATTTTAAAAGTTGAGGGGCTTCCCTGGTGGCGCAGTGATTGAGAGAGCCTGTGTGTCCAGAGCCTGTGCTCTGTAACGGGAGAGGCCACAACAGTGAGAGGCCCATGTACCGTGAAAATATATATATATATATTGAGAATAGTTTAAGGGACCTCTAGGACATCAAGCATACTAAGATTTGCATTATAGGGGTCCCAGCTGGAGAAGAAAGGGTAAAAGGGGTAGAAAATATATTTGATGAAATGATGGCTGAAAACTTCCTAACCTACAGAAGGAGATAGGTATCCAGGTACAAGAAACACAGAGTGCCAAACAAGATGAATCCAAAGACACCTACAACAAGACATATTATAATTAAAATGTCAAAAGTTAAAGAGAATTCTAAGAGCCACAAGAGAAAAACAAAGAGTCACATATAAGGGAAGCTCCATAAAGCTATCAGCTGACTTTTCAGCAGAAACTTTGTAGGCCAGAAGGGAGTGGCATGATATACTTAATGTGCTGAAAGGATAAAACCTACAAGCTAGGATACTCTACCCAGCAAGATTATCATTTAGAACTGAAGGAGAGAGAAAGAGCTTCTCACAAAAGTAAAAACTAAAAGAGTTCATCAATACTAAACTGACCTTACAGAAGTGTTAAAGGGTCTTCTTTAAGTAAAAAAAGAAAAAGCCACAACAAGAAATAAATTATAGGAAGTGAAAAATCCCACTGGTAAAGGCAAATATATAGTAAAGTCTGTGGATCAACCACTTAAATATCCTAGTACAAAGGCAAAAACACTGTAAAATTAACTATAACTACAATAAACAGTTAATGGCTAAGCATGAAAATGTAAAATATGACATCAAAAACATGAAACAAGGGACTTCCCTAGCAGTCCAGTGGTTAGGACTATGCATTTCCACTGCAGAGGGCGCAGGTTCAATCCCTGGTTGGGGAACTAAGATCCCACATGCTGCATGGCACAGCCAAGAAATAGAAATAGAAGGAAAAAACCCACACAAAACATGAAACAAGGTGGGGGTGGTAAAAAATGCAGAGCTTTTAGAATGTGTTTTAACATTTTTAAACAAGTAGATCAAGTAGATACAGTTATAGGTCAGTTATAGGTTACAGGTCAACATATATGAACTACACACTAACCACAAATCAAAAACTTACAATAGACATAGAAAACCTAGAGAGAAAGGAACACAAACATGACATTAAAGAAAATCATCAAACCACAAGAGAAGAGACTAAAAGAAGAACAAAAGACCAGCGAACTACAAAAACAACCAGAAAGTGAATAACAAAATGGCGTGCCGCAAAAAGAACATACCTATCAAAAATCACTTTAAATATTAATAGACTAGGACTTCCCTGGTGGCACAGTGGTTAAGAATCCACCTGCCAATGCAGGAGACAAGCCCTTGTCCAGGAAGATCCCACATGCCGCAGAGCAACTAAGCTGGTGCGCCACAACTACTGAGCCTGCACTCTAGAGCCCACGAGCCACAACTACTGAGCCCATGTGCTACAACTACAGAGCCCATGCGCTCTGGAACCTGCTCACCACAACTAGAGAGCCTGCACGCCACAACTAGAGAGAAGCCCACGCACCACAACGAAGAGCCCACGTGCCACGCTGAAGATACCATGTGCCGCAACTAAGACCTGATGCAGCCAAAAATAATAATTTTTTTAAAAGTCTATAAAAAAGACAAAGGAAGACTTTATACAAAGGGATCAATACAGAAAGGGACATAATATTTGTAAGCAAATATGCACCTAATATAGGAGCACCTAAATATATAAAGCAGATATTAACAGACAAAAAGGGAGAAACTGACAATAATATAATAAAAGTAGGGGACTTTAACACCCCACTTACATCAATGGAGAGATCATCACACAGAAAATCAATAAGAAAGCAGTGGCCTCAAATGACACATTGGACCAGTTGGAATTAACAGATACATAATGGAACATTCCATCCAAAAACTGCAGAAAACACATTCTTTTCAAGTGCTCATGAAGCATTCTCCAGGATAGATCACATGTTAAGCCACAATACAAGTCTCAAAAAAGTTAAGAGGATAGAAACTATATCAAGCGTCTTTTCCAACCACATGGTATGAAGCCAGAAATTAATTACAGGAAGAAAAACAGGGAAAACAAAAACACTAGGAGATTAAACAACATTCTAATAAAAAACTAATGGGTCAGTATAGAAATAAAAGAGGAAGTCAGAAAATACATTGAGACATGAAAATAAAAACACAACTTTCCAAAGTCTACAAGATGCAGCAAAAGCAGTTCTAAGAGGAAACTTTATAGTGATGCAGGCATACTTCAAGAAACAAGAAAAATCTCAACCTAACCTACCATCAAAAGGAATTAGAAAAAGAAATACAAAGTCCAGAGCCAGAAGAAGGAAAGAAATAATAAGGATCAGCAAGGAAATAAATAAAATTGAGGCCAAAAAAACAATAGAAAAGATCAATGAAACCCAAACAATCATAAGAGACACATATTAATCAAACTAACAAAAATTAAATTCAAAGACAAAATATTCAAAGCAGCAAGGGAAAAGCAACAAATAAGGGAATCCCAACATACAAGGGAATCCCCATAAGGTTATCAGCTGATTTTTCAGCATAAACTCTGCAGGCCAGAAAGGGAATAAGGGAATAAGGGAAACCCAACATACAAGGGAATCCCCATAAGGTTATCAGCTGATTTTTCAGCATAAACTCTGCAGGCCAGAAAGGAGTGGCAGGATATATTTAAAGTCATGAAAGGGAAAAGCCTACAACCAAGATTACTCTACCCAGCAAGGATATCATTCAGATTCGATGGAGAAATCAAAAGCTGTACAGACAAGCAAAAGGTAAAAGAATTCAGCAGCACAAAGTGAGCTTTATAACAAATGCTAAAGAAACTTCTCTAGGAGGGAAACACAAGAGAAGAAAATGACCTACAAAAACAAACACAAAACAATTAAGAAAATGGTAATAGGAACAGACTGGCTGAATGGATACAAAAACAAGACCCATATATATGCTGTCTACAAGAGACCCACTTCAGACCTAGAGACACATACAGACTGCAAGTGAGGGGGTGGAAAAAGATATTCCATGCAAATGGAAATCAAAAGAAAGCTGGAGTAGCAATACTCGTACCAGACAAAATAGACTTTAAAATAAAGACTGTGACAAGAGACAAGGACGGACACTACATGATGATCAGGGATCAATCCAAGAAGTAGATACAACAATTGTAAATATTTATGCACCCAGCGTAGGAGAACCTCAATATATAAGGCAAATACTAATAGCCAAAAAGGGATAAACTGACAGTAACACAATAATAGTGGGGGACTTTAACACCCCACACCCCACTTACCAATGGACAGATCATCCAGACAGAAAATTAATAAGGAGACACAAGCTTTAAATGACACATTAGACCAGACAGACTTAATTGATATTTATAGAACATTCCATCCAAAAGCTGCAGAATACGTTTTCTTCTCAAGTGCACACAGTACATTCTCCAGGATAGATCACATCTTGGGTCACACATGAAAAGATGCTAAACATCATTAATTATTACGGAAATTCAAGTCAAAACTACCATAAGGTATCATCTCACACCAGTCAGAATGGTCATCATCAAAAAATCTACAAACAATAAATGCTGGACAGGGTGTGGAGAAAAGGGAACCTGCTTAAAAAAAAGGGAACTGTTGATGGGAATGTAAATTGATGCAGCCACTATGGAAAACAGTATGGAGGTTCCTAAGAAAACTAAAAATAGAACTATCATATGACCCAGCAATCCCACTCCCGGGCATATACCCAGAGAAAACATAATTCCAAAAGATACATGCACCCCAGTGTTCATTGCAGCACTATTTACAATAGCCAAGACATGGAAGCAACCTAAATGTCCATCGACAGATGAATGGATAAAGAAGATGTTGTACATATATACAATGGAATATTACTCAGCCATAAAAAGGAATGAAATTTTGCCATTTGCAGAGACATAGATGGACCTAGAGACTGTCATACAGAGTGAAATAAGTCAGAAAGAGCAAAACAAATATCCTATATTAATGCATATCATAGAGAACAAATGTATGGACACCAAGGCGGGAAAGGGGGGGTGGGATGAATTGGGTGACTGGGATTGACATATATATGCTACTATGTATAAAACAGATAACTAATGAGAACCTACTATATAGCCCAGGGAACTCTACTCAATGCTCTGTGGTGACCTAAATGGGAAGGAAATCCAAAAAGAAGGGGATATACGTATACATATAGCTGATTCACTTTGCTGTACAGCAGAAACTAACACATAGTAAAGCAACTATACTCCAATAAAACAAAAGAAAATATAATAGTTGGTGGTGATTGCCTCTTAAATGTCTTAAAGCCACTACCCTTCTTAAAAAAAAAAACAAACCACAATGTGATTTCACCTCACACCTGTCAGAATACCTATCACTAAAAAGACAACAAATAATAAGTGTTGGCAAGGGTGTGGTGAAAACGGAACTCTATTTCACTATTGGTAGGAATGTAAGCTGGTACAGCCACTATGAAAAACAATGGAGGTTCCTCAAAAAATAAAAAATAGAGCTACCATATGATCCAGCAGTTCCACTCCTGGGTTTATATCTGAAGAAAACAAGAGCACTAATTAGAAAAGATACATGCACCCAATATTCACAGCAGCATTATTTACAATAGCCAAGACATAGAAACAACCTAAGTGCCCATCAACATATTAATGGATAAAGAAGCTGTGGTACACACACACACATACACACACACAAATGGAATATTACTCAACCATAAAAAAGAATGAAATTTGCTATTTGCAACAACGTGGATAAACCTGGAGGGTTTACGCTTAGTAAAACAAATCAGACAGAGAAAGGCAAACGCTGTTTTCACTTATATGTGGAATCTAAAAAATAAATCACATGAATGAATATAACAAAACAGAAACAAACTCATAGATACAGAGAACAAACTAGTGGCTACCAGTGGAGAGAGTAGTGGGGAGAGGAGCAAGATAGGGGAAGGGGACTAAGAAGTACAAACTACTAGATACAAAATAAGTAAGATACAAGGATGTAATGTGTAGCACAGGAAATATAACCAATATTTTATAATAATTTTAAATGGAGTATAATCTATAAAAATATCAAATCACTATGTGTACACCTGAAACTAATATAACACTGTAACTCAACTACACTTTAATTAACAAAAAAAAGAATTTAAAAAAAGTTCGGGCAAAGTGAGAGTAGCTTGGGTCAGGCTAAACCTCTTCCCAGTAAGTCAATAAGTTAATGACCCTGGACAACAATTTTTTGCGGGGGGTGGGGGGGCAGGGGGGCCATGCCACTTGTCTTGTGGGATCTTGTTCCTCAACCAGGGATCAAACCCGGGCCCCCCCTGCAGTGGAAGCATAGAGTCCTAACCACTGGACCACCAGGGAATTCCCCAGGACAATTTTTAAAAAGAAAGTTTGAAGGCCCTGGAGAGTGAACAAAAGACAGAAAAAGTAGGGGATTTGACGCTTGTTTAGCAGGACCTTCATTGGATAAAATGACATATATATAGCTTTTCCACAGAGAGGATCCCCAATGCACACAGCTCACTAAAGTAGTGTTCATACAGGCAGTGACTGTTGTCTTACGCTGAGGAGTAAGAGATCTTATTTAGAAGGAAACAGAGTGGCTGGAAATGGAGGGAGGAAATCCCAACAGGAAGGAGCCATAGGGGAACCCCCAAACCTGCATACAAAATTTTCCTCAAATCCTTGGCTTATTCAACTAAGTGTGTACAGGATGAAACTCCAGGAAGCCCAGGGGAAAACAGCTGGAAGGCAGAAGATCTGAGCAGAGATCTTAGAGGTTGCTTGGTACCAAGAATACAAAGTTTCAAGTTCACATTCTTCCAATTTCCAGGGGCCTGATAAACACTTTAGACTTTATGTTGAAACCCAATAAGAGCCATAGGAATAAAGACCATTTTTCTTAAGGATTTAGAGCTATTCCCAGGGCCAAGAACCAAGTGGGAAAAGACCAGGCTCAACAAAGTGTAAAACCAAGCCTCTGGAACATCAAGTTGATCTGCCAATAATTTAATTGACTTCTTGGACAAAACTCAATAGTCTTCTGAGGAAGATAACAGAATCTCTTCAATACATCAGTCACAGTGCTCAGTACAAAATGAAAAAGTAATAGATAAAGAGACAAGAAAGTGATCTTTATTTTTTTAAATAGTCAAGAAAAGCAGACCCACTGATAACCTATATAATGGAATTAGCAGCCAAGCTCTTCAAAATAAGTATGTGTTTTTTTAAAATAGATATTGAAAAAATGGCTATAATAAAATTGGGAAATTTCAGAAGATATAGAAATTAGAAAAGAGAAAATTAGAATCCTAATACTGAAAAATATCAAAGAATTTATTGAATGAGATTAATATCAAATAGGACACAATAGAAAAAGGGTCAGTGAACACAAGTCAATAAAATTTTTTCAAACTGAACCACGGGTAGTGAAGAAGATGAGGAAGAGACAGTCTGAGAGGCAGGGGCTTTGTCAAGATGGCAGAGCAGGAAGACCCTGGGCTTACCTCCTTCCATGGGCACCCCGGTCCCACTTGCAGCAAACCAGCACCAGCTTTGAGACACCCAGGACCCTGCAGCCAACCATGTCAGGAACTGGCCCCACCTGCCAAAAGGCCAATACTGGATCCTGGAAGCCCGGCCCCCAAACCACCCACCCGAGAACCCAGCTCAGCCCACCAGTGGGCCAGCACTAGCCACAGGACCAACACCCCACAACAGTGCGGCACCCCGCCACCTCGTGTCCCAGCCCTGCCAACCAGCAGCCCACATAAAGGGCACCCCTAGAGCATATGGCTCTGGTGATGAGAGTGTAATGCGCTGCTCGGACACACAGGACATCTACAAAAGGCCACTTCTCCAAGGTTGGGAAAAGTAACCAACCTAACAAATAACACAGAAATAAAAACAGCAGTTAGGCAAAATGAGGAGAAAGGAACATGGTTCAAACAAAGGAATAAGATAAAACCCCAGAAGAAGTAAATGCACTGGAGATAGGCAATCTGATCCAAAGAAAATGAAAACACTAATTTCAAAAAGATACACGTACTCCAGTGTTCATGGCAGCATTATTCACAATAGCCAATATACGGAAGCAAGTGCCCATCAATAGATTAATGGATAAAGAAGCTATGGTAATATATATATATATACACACACACACACATACACACACATACATATATACAATGCAATAGGACTCAGCCACAAAAAAGAATACAATCTTGCTATTTGCAACAACATGGATGGACATGGAGGGCATTGTGCTTAGTGAACTAAGTCAGACAGAAAAAGACAAATACTGTATGTTATTACTTACACGTGGAATCTAAAAACAAAACAAACAAAGGAATATAATAAACAAAAACAGGCTTACAGATATAGAGAACTAGTGGTTACCAGTTACCTCCCTAGCTACCTCTCCAGTGGGAGAGGAAAGGGAGGAAGGGCAAGAGAGGGGTAGAGAATTAAGAGGTACAAAGTACTATATATAAAAGAAATAAGCTACAGGGATATATTGCACAGCTCAGGGAATACAGCCCATATTTTAAAATACCTTTAAATGAAATATAAGCTATAAAAACTTTGAATCACTATGTTGTACACTCAAAACTAATATAATATTGTAAATCAACTATATAATTCAATTAAAATGAAATATTTATCAAGTGACATTTTAAATATTTGAAGGTGTTTAAGTTTGTAAATGAAACAAACGTCATCCAAAAGCCCTGTAAAAAGACTGCTAAATTTTGATAGACTTATACATAGAAAAATAAAAAGAAAAATTTTTATAAAATTTATAACTTTACTTAATAAAATATTATTTTTAAAAAAATTAGTGGCTTCTAATTGTGTTAATAATAGAATGCATCATCTATAGAAAAGCCTATCTCCCTCTTCAACATCATTTTCAGCTTCTTTCCTTTTTGATCATTATGATCCAACCACCATTGTCTTTCAGTTCCTCCAACAAACCAAGCTCTTTTTCACATGAAGGCTTTTACACGTGCTGTGCCTTGATTTTCCTAAAAAGTCCGACACACACCAGCTATTTTCCATTTATTATTCATACCTTAAATAAACGCCCCTTCCTTATCAAGACCTTCCCTGACTACACAATTCCAAACAGGCACCCCTTTTATTCACTGTATAATCTTTTCCTTTGTTGCTCTTAACAAAATGTTTCATCATATAATTAGTTGGATGTTTACCCTATCTTACCCCTAAATGATAAGCTGTATAAACAACCAAACCTCATGATAGAATTTAGTGACAAATATAGTGCTTGGAACATAGATAATAAATATATATTTGTTGAAAGAGTAAACCAATAATTTTTATTTGTTTCTATTGTTCTGTAATAAATAGGCACTTTGCAGAAAAATATTATTTCTTCTCAGTTCTTCATTAGGTGGCACAGTTTAATAAAAATCTGTAATTATAAAAAATTTATACATATCATTTAATAAAATGATATTTTTTAAAAAGAGGAAAAGTCATGATAATCAAGCACATGCATCTGATACTCAGAAGGAGGTAAGACAGAGAATGAAGGCTGAGGGAGAAGTTGTGTCATGCCTTTCTCCTCACTTCCATGATTGCTGGCAATCCCTGGCTTGTAGATGCATCACTCCAATCTCTGCCATTTTCTATACATGGCATTATACTGCGTCTGTGTCTCTCCTCTTAAAGGACACTAAATATACTGGGCTGAGGGCCCACCCTAATCTAATTTGACCTCTTAGCTAACTATATCTACAATACTGTTATGAGTTGAATTGTGTCCACCCAAGAAAGATATGTTAAAGTCTAACCCTCAGTTTCTCAGAATATAAACCTTATTTGGAAATAGCATCTTTACAGAGGTAATCAAATTACAATAAGGTCATTAGGGTGGGCCCTAATCCAATATGCCTTATGTCCTTATAGAAATGGGAAATTTGAACACAGAGAGGGACACAGATAGAGAGAAGATGATGAGAAGACACAGAACATCATCTACAAGCCAAGGAATACCTCAGAGTAACAGAACCTAGGAGAGAAGCAAGGAACAGATTATCCCTTACAACCCTCTGAAGGAATCAACTCTGCTAACCACTTGATTTGGGTCTTCTAGTCTCCAAACTCCAGAACAATAAATTTCTGTTGTTTAAGCCACTCAGTGTGTGGTACTTTGTTATGGCAGCTCCAGGAAACTTACACAGACCTTATTTCAAAATTCGGTCCCATTCTGACGTTCTGAGTAGATGTGAATTTTGGGGAAACACTATTTTAAATCAGTACATTCACTAAACATTTAAAGAAGAATTAACACAAATCCTTCACAAACTGTCCCATAAAAGAAGAGGAAGGAACACCTCAATTCATTTTATGGGACTAGCATTACCCTGACACCAAATCCAGACAAAGATATCGCAAGAAAAGGAAAGGAAAAAACCTAAAGACAAATATCTCTGATGATTATCGATGAAAATATCTTCAACAAAAGATACTAGTAAACCAAAGATACTAGTAAACCAAACCCAGCAGTATATTAAAATAATTACACACCATGATGAAGTGGGATTTATCGTAGGAATGCAAGGTTGGTTCAACATATGAAATCCATGTAATACACCATATTAATATAATAAAGGACAAAAACCACATGATCATTTCAACAGATGCAGTAAAGATATTTGATAAAATCCTACACCATTTCATGATAAAAACAGTCAACAAACTGGGAATAGAAGGGAACTTCCTCAATCTAACAAAGGGCCTCTATGAAAAATCCACAGCTAACATGATATTTAACAGTGAAAGACTGGATGTTTTCCCCCTAAGATCAGGAAAACAAACAACAAGGTTGTTCAGTCTTGCCATGTCTATTCACCATTGTACTGGAGATTCTAACCAAGGCACTTAAGCAAGAAAAAACATCTAGATTGAAAAGGAAAAAACTAAAACTATCTTTACTTGCAGATGACATGATCTCCTATATAGAAAATTCTAAGGAGTACACTAAAAAAAAAAAATTAGAAATAATAAATGAGTTCAGCAAGGTTGCAAGACAAGATCAATACTCAAAAATCAGTTGTATTTCTATACCCTAGCAATGAACAATTCAAAAATAAAATTAATAAAACAATTAAGTTAAAATAGTATCAAAAATAAATAAATACTCAGGAATAGATTTAACAAAAAAGTGCAAGACTTACACGTTGAAAACTTTTTTTAAAAAATCACTGAAAGAGAACCTAAAAAAATCACATGTTCATGAGTCAAGACTTAAAATTGTTAAAATGGTGATATTTCCCAAATTGAGCTACAATTTCAATAAGTCCCTATCAAAATCCCAGGTGCCTTTTTTTGCAGAAATTGACAAACTTATCCTAAAATTCATATGGAAATTCAAAAGGCCCAGAATAACCAAAGTAATCTTGGAAAGAGGACAAAAGTTGGAGTGTTAAGCCTCTTGATTTTCAGCCTTACTACAAAGCTACAGTAATCAAGACAGTGTGGGGTTTGTATATGGACAGACAAACAGATCAATGGAATAGAACTGAGTCCATTAAAAATCTCTTACATTTATAGTCAATTGATTTTTCAACAAGAGTGCCAGGGAAATTTAATGGAAAGAGTAGTTTTTTAAACAAATGGTAGTGGGACAACTGGAAGTCTACATGCAAAAGAAGGAAGTTTGACCTGTATATTATACCATATACAAAAATTAACTCAAAATGGATAAAAGACCCAAATGTAAGAGCTAAAATTATAAAACTCTTAAAAGGAAACATAAGCATGATCTTCATTACCTTGGATTAGGCAACGATCTCTTAGATATGAAACTAAAAAGCACCAGTAAAAAGAGAAAGAAATACAGAAATTGAAATTCATCAAAATGAAAAGCTTTTGTGCTCTCAAAGGTCCCCATCAAGAAAGTGAAAAGATAACCCAGAGAATGGGAAAAAAATATTGGTCAATCATATATTCAATAAGGGACTTTTATCCAGAATATATGAAAAGTGCTTGCAACTCAACAATAAAAAGACAAATAATCCAATTAAAAAATGGGCAAAAGAATCAAATAGACATTTCTCCAAAGAAGATACACAAATGGCCAATAAGAATATGAACATATGCTCAAGATCATTAGCCATCAGGGAAATACAAATCAAAACCACAATAAGATACCACTTCACACCCACTAGGATGACTATTAAGAAAAAGACAATAAGTTCTGCAGAGGATATAAAGAAATCAGGATCTTCATACATTGCTGGTAGAAGTGTAAAATGGTGCAGGTGCCATGGGAAACATTTTGCAGGTTCCTTAAAAAGTTAAACATAGAGTGATCATAAGACCCAGTAATTTCTTTTTTTTTTTAACTTTTTATTTTATATTGGAGTATAGTTGATTAACAATGTTGTGTTAGTTTCAGTTGTACAACAAAGTGATTCAGTTATACATAGACATGTATCTATTCTTTTTCAAATTCTTTTCCCAATTAGGTTGTTAAATAATACTGAGCAGAGTTCTCTATGCTATACAGTAGGTCCTTGTTGGTTATCCATTTTAAATATAGCAGTGTGTACATGACAATCCCAAACTCCCTGTCCCTTCCTACACCCACCCTTCTCCCCGGAACCATAAGTTCATTCTCTAAGTCTGTGAGCCTGTTTCTGTTTTGTAAATATGTTCATTTGTACCATTTTTGTTACATTCCTCGTATAAGCGATATCTTTCTGATTGTCTAACTTACTTCACTCAGTATGACAATCTCTAAGTCCATCCATGTTGCTGCAAGAGACCTAGTAATTTCACTCCTAGGTTTATACCCAAGAGAACTGAAAACATGTCTACACAAAAATTTGTTCATAAACAGTCATAGCAGCATTATTCATAATAGCAAAAGAGTGGCAATAACCCAATGTCCATCAACTGATGAATGGATGAATAAAATATATCTCCATACAACAGTGGCAATAACCCAATGTCCATCAACTGATGAATGGATGAATAAAATATATCTCCATACAACAATTTTTTTTTATTCAGTCACAAAAAAGAATTAACCACTGGAGAGTGACATCAGCAAGATGGTGGACTAGGAAGCTACAGGTCCACCTTCCCCCACAAAGACATTGAGTTAACAACAATATACAGAGAACCTCTCTGAGAACTCTAGAGACCAACTGAGAAGCTACGGCACCAGGCTATTGTAAAATCAAGAAGGAACTCCAGCAAAAGGGGTAGGAAAATTCACGTTTGATGCACCTGTTCATGCCCCTTCCTTTATGTAGCACAGCATAGAGGAAATCCTTGCTCCTCCCTCAGGATAGAAACAAAAGATGGACCATGTAGCCAACACTCTGGCTTGCTTGGGAGCAGCCTGAGGGACTGCTTTCTGTCTTGCCTGATTCAGAGCGTTTAACAGGATCAGTACCAGAATTTGGGAAGCTGCTGAAATCAGAGGCAAGCAGCATATCAGAGCAGCAGCTTTGCAGGAAGACACCAAGGGGAGCAAGAGATAAAAAATTGAGAGGTCTTAGAACCTACAGCTAGGCTGATTGGTGAAGGTCTTCCCTGTGTAAAGCTAGTATGCAAAGATTGGGAGAGGCGGTTATTTTTTCCAAATGCTCAAATCTCAGGAAAAAAATTGTAAGGCATACAAAGACACAGGAAAATGTTGGTCAGTCAAAGGAAAAAAAATAAAACTCTAGAAACTAACCCTAAAGAAATGCAGATCTATGAGCTCCCTGACAAAAAATTAAAATAATTGTTATAAAGATAGTGAACTAAAAGAAAACACAAACAACTAAACTGAATTAGGAAAATGATGAATGAACAAAATAAGAATATTAACAAAGAGACAAACTATTTTTTTTAAAAAGCAAACAAATTTTGGAGCTGAAAAATACAATAACTGAACAAAAAATTCAATAGAGTCGGGACGTCCCAGGTGCTGCAGTGGTTAAGAATCCTCCTGCCAATGCAGGGGACATGGGTTCGAGCCCTGGTCTGGGAAGATCCCACATGCCGTGGAGCAACTAAGTCTGTGCGCCACAACTACTGAGCCTGTGCTCTAGAGCCCACAAGCCACAACTACTGAGCCTGTGTGCCACAACTACTGAAGCCCGTGTGCCTACAGCCCACACTCCTCAACAAGAGAAGCCACCACAATGAGAAGCCCACACACCACAATGAAGAGTAGCCCCTGCTCGCCGTGGCTAGAGAAAGCCCACATGCAGCAACAAAAGCCCAACACAGCCAAAAATAAATAAATAAATTTATTTTTAAAAACATTCAATAGGGCTTCCCTGGTGGCGCAGTGGTTGAGAGTCCGCCTGCCGACACAGGGGACGTGGGTTCGTGCCCCAGTCTGGGAAGATCCCACATGCCGCGGAGCGGCTGGGCCCGTGAGCCATGGCTGCTGAGCCTGCGCGTCCGGAGCCTGTGCTCCGCAGTGGGAGAGGCCACAACAGTGAGAGGCCCGCGTAGCGAAAAAAAAAAAACATTCAATAGAGGGGTTCAACAGCTGACTTGACCAAGCTAGCAAAAGTGAAGACAGGTCATTTGAAATTATTGAGTCAGAGGAGCAAATAAGAAAATATTAAAAAAACCAAAGATAGCCTAAGGGACTTATGGTACATTCTCAGGGGGACTAATGTACACATTAAGGAAATCCCAGAAGGAGAAGAAAGAGAGAAAGGGGCAAAGAGTTTCTGTGAAGAAATGACAGTCAAAAGCTTCCCAAATCTAAGAAAATAGACATACAGATTTTAAGAAATTTAAAGAACTCCAACTAGAGTAAATCCAAAGAGAACCACATCAAGACACATTACAATCAAATTGTCTAAAGTCAAAGACAGATGATCTTGAAAGCAGTTAGAGGAAAGCAATATATCATTTACAAAGGAGCTTCCATAAGATTATCAGCAGATTTCTCAGCATAACCTTTGAAAGCCAGAAGGGAGTAGTATGATATATTCAAAGTACTAAAAGAAAAGAACTCAACCAAGAATACTGTATGTGGCAAGACTGTCCTTCAAAATGAAGGAGAAATTAAGACCTTCCTAGATAAATAAAAGCTGAGGGATTTCATTAGCACTAGAACTACTCTACAAGGAATGCTAAAAGAGTCCTTCAAGTTGAAGTGAAAAGATAACAGACAGCAACATGAAGCTGTTGCTGAAATTATAAGGCTCTTCAATAAAGGTAAGTGCATGAACAAATATAGTAACCTCTTCTATTGTAATTTTAATGCATAGAATTTAAATGACAAAAATTTAAATAACCATAAATCTATATTACACAATATTTAAAGATGTGATTGGTGACATCAATAGTACAAAGTGTGTGAGGTGAAGCTGTAAAGGAATAGAGTTGCAACTGAAGCTAAGTTGTTATCAGTTTAAAACAGAAAGCTACAATTTTAAGATATTTAATTGCAATGGTAACCACAAAGAAAATATCTATAGAATATACACAAAAGGAAATGAGAAAGAAATCAAAGTGTATCACTACCAAAAAAATGAAACACAAAGTAAGAAATGAAAGACAATAAAGCTACAAGACATACAGAAAACGATGAACAAAATGGCAATTGTTAAGTCCCTCCCTGTCAATAATTACTTTAAATACATGTAAATGCATTAAACTCCCCAATCAAAAGACACAGATTGGCTTAATGGATTTAAAAAAGTGATCCAACTACATGCTGTCTACAAGAGACTTTAGATCTAAGGACACACATAGGCTGAAAGTGAAAGGGTGGAAAAAGATATTCCATACAAACGGTAACCAGAAAAGAGCAGGAGTGGCCATACTAAAACCAGACAGACTTTAAATCAAAAACTATTACAAAAGACAAAGAAGGACATTGTACAATAATAAGAGGGTCGATTCACCAAGAAGATTTATCAGTTATAAATATTTATGTACCAAACCTCAGAACTCCTAAATATATGAAGCAAACCTTGATAGAATTGAAGGGGGAAATAGACAGAAACACAATACTAGTAAGAGAGTTCAATTCCCCTCTTTCAATAATGGATAGAACAACCAGACAGAAAGTCAGCAAGCAAATGGAGGAACTGAACAACACTGTAGACCAACTGGAATAACAGACATATACAGAACATTTTACCCAACTATAGCAGAATGTACATTCTTATCAAGTGCACATGGTACATTCTCCAGGATAGACCACATATTAGGCCACAAAACAACTCTTAATAAATTCAAGACTATTGAAATCATACAAAGTATCTTTTTCCATCACAATGGAATGAAACTAGAAATCAACAGCACAAGGAAAACTGGAAAATCCACAAATATGTGGAAATTAAACAATACACTTTTAAACAACCAATGCAACATAGAAATTCACAAGGAATATTATAAAATACCTGAGACAAGTCAAAATTAAAACACGACATACCAAAACTTATGGGATGCAGTGAAAGCAGTGCTAAGAGGGAAATTTACAGGTATAAATGAGTACTATACTGAAGTAGAAAGACCTCAACCCAAATTTACAACTCAAGAAACTAGAAAAAGAAGAAAAAACTTAATCCAAAGGGAGCATAAGGAAGAAAATAATAAAGATTAGAGCAGAGATAAACTAGAGAACAGGAAAATAGAAAACAATGAATGAAACTGAGTTGAATTTTAAAAGATCAACAAAATTATCAAATCCTTAGCTAGATTATGAGAAAAGAGAGAAGACTCAAATAACTAAAATTAGAAATGAAAGAGGGCATTACAATGACAGGAAGAAAAGGATTATAGAAGAATACTATGAACAATTGTACACCAAGTTGTACAACAAATTAGTTAACCTAGAAGAAATGAATAAAATCCTAGAAACACTTAAACTGCCAAGACTGAATCATGAAGAAACAGAAAATCTAAACAGACCAATACTGAGTAAAAAGATTGAACAGGGAATCAAAAGCCTCCCAACAGGGCTTCCCTGGTGGCGCAGTGGTTGAGAGTCCGCCTGCCGATGCAGCGGACACGGGTTCGTGCCCCGGCCCGGGAAGATCCCACAGGCTGCGGAGCGGCTGGGCCCGTGAGCCATGGCCGCTGAGCCTGCGCGTCTGGAGCCTGTGCTCCGCAACGGGAGAGGCCACAGCAGTGAGAGGCCTGCGTACCACAAAAAAAAAAAAAAAAAAAAAAGCCTCCCAACAAAGAAAAGCCCAGGACCAGATAGATTCACTGGTGAATTCTACCAAATATTTAAAGAGGTAACACCAGTTCTCCTGAAACTCTTCAAAAAAAACTTAAGAGGGGGGTACACTTCCAAATTCATTCTATGAAGCTAGCATTATCCTGATACCAAAGCCAGATAAAGACACTACAAGAAAATATAACTATGACCAATATCCCTGGTGACTATTGATGCAAAAATTCTTAACAAAATACTAGCAAAAAGAATTCAACAGAACTTTAAAAGGAGTATACACCATGACCAAGTGGGATTTGTTCCTGGAATGCTTAAATGGCTCAACCTATAAAAATCAATTAATGCAATACACCACAATAACAGAATGAAGGATGAAAAAGGATCATCTCAACTGATGCGGAAAAGCATATGACAAGGTTCAACACCCTTTTATGATAAAAAAAATCAGCAAACTAAAAAAAGAAAGAATTATTGCAACATAATAAAGCCCATATGTGAAAAGCCCACAGCTATCAATCATACTTAAGGGTGAAAGACTGAAAGTTTTCCCTCTGAGATCAGGAACAAGGCAAGGATATCTGCTCTTACCACTTTTATTTTTTTCAATATAGCATTGGAAATCCTAGCTAGAGCACTTAGGCACTTAGACCTAAAACTATAAAACTCCTAGAGGAAAACAAAAGGGAAAAGTTTCATGACATTGGACTTGGCGATGATTTCTTGGATATGGCACCAAAATCATAAGCAACAAGAGCAAAAAAATAGACTATACCAAACTTAAAAACTTTTGTGTGTCAAAGGACAAAATCAACGAAGTGAAAGGCAAACTATGTAATGGGAGAAAATATTTGCAAAAGCACATATCTGAAAAAGGCATTAATATCCAGAATATATAAAGAAATCCTACATATCAATAAAAAATAAAATAGCGTAACTAAAAAATGGGCACAAATTTTAATAGACATTTCTCCAAAGATGATATATAAATGGCCAAAAAGCATATGAAAAGATGCTCAACATCACTAATCATCAGAGGAATACAAATCAGAACCACATTAGATATCACCTCATACCCATTAGTATGGGTAATATCAAAAAGACAGAAAATAACAAGTGTTGACAGGGATGTGGAGAAGTTGGAACTTGTGCATTGTTGGTGGGATTGTAAAATCGTGCAACCATTATGGAAAACAGTATGGAAGTTCTTCAAAAAATAAAAATAGAACTACCATATGATCCCACAATCCTATTTTTGGGCATATATCCAAAAAAATTGAAAGCAGGGGTCTCCAAGAGATACTTGCATACCCATGCTTATAGCACACTATTAACAACAGCCAAGATGCAGAAGCAACACACATGTGAATGGTGAATGGATAAACAAAATGTGAGACAGATATAGATATAATCACACAGTGGATTATTACTCAGCCTTAAAATGGAAGGAAATCTTGACACATGCTTTAACATGGATGAACCTTGAGGACATTATGCTAAGTGAAATATGCCACTCACAAAAAGACAAATATTATATGTTTCTGCTTATATGAAATATCTAAAGTAATCAAATTCATTGAAATAGAAAGTAGAATTGTGGTTACCAGGGGCTGGGGGGAGGGGGGAAAAGGGAGTTGCAGTTTAATGGGTATTTTCACAACAGTGTGAACATACTTAACACTAAAGTATAGTTAAAATGGTTACAATGGTAAATTTTATGTGTTTTTTACCACACGCACAAAAAGGAATGCACCAAATGCTGGTGAGTATACAGAGTAACAGGAACTCTCATTCATTGCTGGTGGGAATGCAGGATGGTACAGCCACTTTGGAAGACAGTTGGGCAGTTTCTTACAAAACTAAACATATTCTTACCACACCATCCAGTAATCATTCTCCTTGGTATTTATCCAAAGGATTTGGAAACTTTCGTCCACACAAAAACCTCCACACGGATGTTTACAGTAGCTCTATTCATAATTGCCAAAACTTGGAAGCAACCAAGGTGAATGGATAAACCGTGGGACATTATAACAATGGACTGTTATTCAGCCCTTAAAAAATAAAAGCTACCAAGCCAAAAACAAGGCATGGGGAAAACTTAAATGCACATTACTAGGTGAAAAAAAGCCAACCTGAAAAAGCTACCTACTGTAGGATTCCAACTATATGACATTCTGGAAAATCAAAACTATGGAGACAATAAAAATATCTGTAGTTGCCAGGGGAAAGGGTCGGGGGGAGGAATAAATAGGCAGAGCACAGAGAATTCTTAGGGCAGCGAAAATACTCTGTATGATGTTATAATGATGGATACATGTCTTTATACGTTTGTCCAAACCCACAGAATTTACACCACCAAGAGTGAACCCTAAGGGAAACTATGGACTTTGAGTGATTATGGTTTGTCAATGAAGGGTCACCCTTGGTAACAAATGTACCACTATGGTGAGTGAAGTGGGAGGCTATACATGTGTGGGAGAAAGGGGGTATATGGGAAATCTCTGTACCTCCCTCTCAATTTTGTTGTGAACCTAAAAACTGCTCTTAAAAATGTTTTTTTAATAAAAGGAATTAAGTACTTATTCATGCATGTTACAACATGGGTGCACTTTGAAAATATGCTGCATGAAAGAAGCCAGATAGAACACATTTTATGATTCCATTTATGTGAAGTGTTCAGATTAGGCACCCAGAGACAGAAAATAGGTTAGTGGTTGGCACAACGTTCGGGAAGAGGGAATGGGGAACGACTGGAAATGGATGTGCGTTTATTTTTGAGATTATAAACATGTTCTGGAATTAGATAGTGGATATGGTGCGCAACGTTGTAAATATACTAAAACCACCGAATTGTATACTTTAAAAAATAAACAAGTAAGCAAAAAATCGAAGGTGAAATAAAGACATTTTCATATAAATGGAACCTGAGAGCCTCTGTGGCCAGCAGTCCTGCACTGTAAGAAATGCTAAAAGAAGTTCTTCATACTAAAAGGAAATGGTAGCAGGTAGGCATTCAGATCTACAAAAGGGAACAAAGAGCAACGGTAATGATAAATATACCTCATAGCAATAGTGTCGGGTGGGAACTGCCCTCTGAAGCCAGCTCCCAGGCGGTGGGTTCCTTTGCCATCTTGCCTCTTCACTCTTAGGAACTAGGGACCTCTCCGCAGGCAGCTCTCACCATACACTCTCTCTCTGTTTTTCACGTGGTGGAGGGAACCCCAGTAAGTCCACCACCTAAGCAGATGAGCAGGGTGTGCAGGGCCAGTGCCCGGCTCCCCTCAGGCAAGCACCCCATTCTACCCTAGGGGGACACACTTGGGAAAGGGAGAGGCTGACATCCCTCAAAAGCCCCCCCTTCCCACCTTTGGACTCTGGGGTTGAGCTGCTACAGGTCCGAAGGCAGAAGGGCTGGGTTGCACATAGGTACTTCCCTATAAGCCTGGGCAGAGGGGCCACCCTGAGGGCCTCAGCTCCTGCCTCATAGGCCAGGAAGAACCTTCACTTTCAAGACATCAGGCAATACTGTACTGCACATCCTGTCAAGAGAGGGGAGAAGGAGAGGGACACGGTCTCTACACAGTTGTGCCATTTCAGTGGCCAAAGTGAAACGGTCAGTTGTGAAAGGAGACAGTGGCCCTGTGGAAAGAGCACAGGCTTGGAAGTCAGATAATCATAGGTTCAAATCCAAAGTGGGCCATCTGTCAGCTGAGGGACCTTTAGCAAGGCCCTTCATCTCTCCAGGCCTCTGTTTTGTCATGTCTAAACTGCCTGCCTCGTTGGGGAGTTATAACACCTTGACAGAGATGGCATTAACAGATGGTTTTTCCCTTCCGCCACTCTCATCATTTGCTTCTGCTAAGGCTGGTGCCTGTGGTGAGGGCAGCTGCACTGAGCTGTGTGCCAAACCAGACCAAGGACACTGTGCACTGGGCCGCTGGAAGGGGATCCAATCCAGAAGGATGGAAATCCAGTCCTCCTTAACCAATGCATGACTTGGTTTGACTTCAGCAAAGAAACATTTAAAACTGCAAAAAGTGAAAAGAAACAAGGTAGGATTTACTCTTCAGCACTTCCACTGTTACTCAGTCCAGCCCACCTGATTCCATCCTGCACTCTGAGTGTGTGGCCTTCCCTGATCCACAGGCCACAGGCAGGTTTAGAGATAAAGAGCTTGACTTGAAACAGTGGACCAAAGAGAGAAAAGTCCCAGCCAGACTCACAGAGAACAGACTTGTGGTTGTCAAGGGGGAGGGGGGTATGGGAGGGATGGATAGGGGGTTTGGGATTAGCAGAGGCAAACTATTATATATAGAATGGATAAACAACAAGGTCTTACTGTATAGTGCAGGGAACTACTATATTTAATATCCTGTGATAAACTGTAGTGGAAAAGAATATGAAGAAGAATGTATATGTGTGTATGTGTGTGTGTGTGTATATACACACACACACATATATATATAACTGAATCAGTGTGTTGTACACCAGAAACTCACACAACATTGTAAATCAACTATACTTGAATAAAATAAGTTTTTAAGAAAGGAAAAGTCTCAGCCAGTCTCCTTCATGATTGCAGACTCAAAACTCCTAGACACAACATAAAAAGAAAGAATTCAACATTAGATTAAAAGAAGTATTCACTTCAACTAAGTTGGGATTGTCTCAAAAGTTAACTAAGGTTTAAGAGAAAATCTATGAATGTATTGGGCCAGTAGATGTTTGATAAAACCTTAATAGTAAACACTTGTTGCAAAAGTTGTGTTTAATATGTTTGGTTTTTTTAAAGTACTCTTGTACTTTAACTTATATTTTTTCAAACCAAAAGCCAAATTTCTATTTAACGATAAAACCCTAGAGACTTTGTTATTTAAATCAAACAAAAGAAGGATGCCTGCTGTCACCACTACCACTTAACAGTGTTCAGGAAGTTCTGACAATACATTAAGATCTGAAACAGAAAGGAGGTAAAAAACGTCATCAAGAACAACAATGTGTTCTCATTATTTGCAGATGATTGTCATTTATTTGTTTCTTAATTCACCAAATATACACTGAGAGCCTCCTCTATGTCCCACACCATTCAGGGAAACAGAATGCAAACTCCCTGCCTTCACGGAGCTGACAGGAGGCAGGGTTGGAGACAGATAAACAAACAAGTGAAACAAAATAAAGAATGTGCCTTGAAGAAAACGAAAACAGTTGACAGAGTGACAGGGCAGAAGGAGCCATTCCGTAGCAGGTGGTCAGCCTAACTAAAGAAGGGATATTTGACCATAGTGTGGAAGGTACAAAAGAGCAAGCCATGGGGCAAGTGGACAGTTTTCCAGGTTGGGGAGCAGTGAGAGCAAAGGCCCTAGGACAGGAAGAAGGTCGGCAAGCTGATTAGGGCAGTATGGACAAGGAATAGTTAGGTGAAGGGAAGGAGCCCAAGATAGGGCCAAAAAGCAGGCAATAGGAGGGCTAATTACAGGCAGAATAATGGCTCCCAAAGATGGTCATGTCCTAATCCCTGGAACCTGTGAATATGTTAGTTTACTTTGCAAAGGAGAATTAAGTTTGCAAATGGATATAAGGTTGCTAATCAGTTGACCCTGAGGTGGGGAAATTATCCTAGATTAGCTGGGTGGTCCCAAGGCAATCACAAGTCTCCTTAAATGTAAAAGAGGGTGAATCAGTGGTAGAGTGATGTGATATAAGAAAGGCTCAACTGGACATTGCTGGCTTTGAAGATGGAAGGGGGCCATGAGCCAAGGATGCAAGCAGCCCCTAGAAGCTAGAAAAGGTGAAAAAACAGATTATCCCTTAAAATCTACAGAAAGGAACAGAGCCCTACTGACACGTTGATTTTAAGCCAGTAAAACCCATTTTGGACTTCTGGCCTCTAGAATTGTAAGATAACAGATCTGTGCTTTTACACCACTAGCTTGTGTTGTTACCCCAGCAATAAGAAACAAACACAATGGTGTATTACACTATTTTCAAATATTTAATTAGCATTCCATCCCTGGAATAAACCCTATTTAGTCAGTGTATAATTCTTTTTACAGACTGGTGAATTCTGCTTGCTAATGTCTTGTTAAGAGTTTTTCTATCTATATTCATGAGGGATATTGATCTACAGATTTCCCTTTTTGTGTTATCATTGTGTAGTTTAAGAGTTCTTTGTAAATTTGGGATAACAGTCCTTTATTAGATGTGTCTTTTGCAAATATTTTCTCCCAGTCTGTGTCTTGTCTTCCCATTTTCTTGGTTGTCTTTCACAGAGCAGAAGTTTTTAACTTTAATGAAGTCCAACTTATCAATTATTTCTTTCATGGATCATGTCTTTGTTGTTCTATCTAAAAAAGGCATCACAATACCCAAAGTCATAGGATTTCTCCTGTGTTATTTTCCAGGAGTTTTATAGTTTTGCATTTTACAGTTAGATCTATGATCCATTTTAAGTTAATTTTTGTGAAGGGTGTAAGGTCTCTGTCTAGGTTATTTTTTTTTGTATGTAAATGTCCAGTTGTTCCAACATCAACTGTTGAAGAGACTATCTTTGTTCCACTGTATTGCCTTTGCTTCTTTGTCAAAGAGTAGTTGACCATATTTATGGGGCACTCTTTCTGGGCTTTTGATTCTGTTCTATTGATTTATCTGTCTGTCTTTTCACCAATATGATACTGTCTTAATTTTTATAGCTATATAATAAGGCTTGAAGTCAGGTAGAATCAGTTGCCCAATATTGTTCTTTTTCAGTTTTGTGTTGGCTATTCTTAGCCTTTTGTCTCTCCATATAAACTTTAGAATCAGCTTGTTGATAATCCATAAAATAAATTGCTAGTTTCCCCTGAGGGTAGGTCTTGTTAAGAACAGATTTCTTGGCATATTTCAAAATGGTTTCTTTTCCCCTCCCCATGCCAGATGCCGCGAGGTAATTCTTCTCTGATATCTACTGTGGGGATCTGATTGAGCTCCTGGGGGTAAATCTCACAATATTGTGAGGGTCCCTCTGTGTCTGGGTGCCCTGGAGATTTTAACTCTCAGATTTGTCCACACTGAGCCTCCAGCCATCATAGTTCAGATTTTCCTACCCTGACTCCGCCTCCTGCAGTGAATTCTGCTCACGAGTCTCCGCTCCTCTGTTAAGCTGGGACTCCCTGTATTCGCCTGACTCTTCGATCCTGGGGCAGTGGTTTGCCCTGTGTCCTCCCCTCTTCTATGGATCCAAGAAGAGTTGTTGATTTTTCAGTCTGTCCATCTTTTTACATGTTGTTGGAATGGATGGCGACTTCCAAGTTCCTTATCTGTGGAACTGGAAACCAGAACTCCTTCCTGTACGTCTTAGACTTCCACTTTTATTTACCTTCTAGAGTTTTTATTTTCTTAGAGTTTTTTTTTTAATTTAATTTAAATTTTTATACAGCAGGTTCTTACTAGTTATCTATTTCATACATATTAGTGTATATATGTCAATCTCAATCTCCCAGTTCATCCCACCACCCCCGCTTTACCCCCTTGGTGTCCATACGTTTGTTCTCTACGTCTGTGTCTATATTTCTGCCTTGTAAACCAGTTCATCTGTACCATTTTTCTAGATTCCACATATATGCGTTAATATACGGTATTTGTTTTTCTCTTTCTGACTTACTTCACTCTGTATGACAGTCTCTAGGTCCATCCACATCTCTACAAATGACCCAATTTCATTCCTCTTTATGGCTGAGTAATATTCCATTGTATATACGTTCCACATCTTCTTTACCCATTTGTCTGTTGATGGGCATTTAGGTTGCTTCCATGTCCTGGCTATTGTAAACAGTGCTGCAATGAACATTGGGGTGCATGTGCCTTTTTGAATAGTTTTTCTTTTTAAGGCACCTCTTTGTATAGTATTTTTTTCAGCAGTTTGCTCAAGATATTATACTATATGTATATAACATCAGTCTACTGAGGTCAACATTTTTCAGTCCAAGTGAAGTGTTATGTTTTTAGCACTCATCCTCTTTAATTGTATCCTGAATGTACACATGGGATTTTTAGATCAGGAGTAGATTTCTTATTATTTACCTTACAGAAAATAACAAGCATGTGCTTCTCCCATGTCCTTGGAACAATACAGTGAGAGCCAGGTCAAATACAAAGACACATGCAAAGTCTACATTGTAAGTGAGAAACACAGAGGAGTGAATTTTGGCCATTTATATGCAGGAGAAAGGCAGATGCCTCTCTCTCCCCTTCTGAAAGAATCTCCTTGGAAATGTCTTACTTGAACACTTTGAAATAAGTATCTCAAGGGTCCAAACAGCCCAATTCTCAGCTTTTAAAATGTACAAATATCTGTGTGTCCTGGGTTTCATCCCTTTTGAAATTTCAAAAGCCATTACCTAGAAAAATAATGCTCAAACCTAGATACCTATCCTGAAATGTAACTTTTTTGCTCTTGGGTGGATAAAACAAGGCTAATGGATGGAAGCAATTAGTTCTACTATTAGGGAAACAGATGACTTCAGATCTAGTTTCTGAGCAAGTGAAAACAAACATTACATTTATTGAACACTGATTCCCCAGTCTCTGGAGTATGAGACTTTTATAGGAACACTGAGAAATTCACATGATATATTTACCAAAAAAACTTTACCTCCCTTTGATTCCTTTTACTCTTCCCCATTTACATTATGATTGTCTTAGCTATTTTCTCTAAATACACTGAGAACTACATCAGAAAATGTAGTAATTTTAGATAATAATAAAAACTTCAACTAAAAAGAAAAAAAAAATGTAGTAATTTTTGCTTCAACCACCAAACATAATTTAGAAAACTTAAGAGGAAAAAGGAAAATCTGTTGTATTTACTCATAGTTTTACTCTTTCTGTTTTTCTTTCTTCCTTACTGATGTTCCACAAATTCTTTTATTTTTTTGGTAACAGCTTTACTGAGATATAATTCACAGAATACAATTTACTCATTACAAGTGTACAATTCAGTAGTTTTTTAGTATATTCACAGAGTTGTGCAACCATCATCACAATTTTAGAACATTTTTATCACCTCAGAAAGAAGCCCCATACTCTTTAGCCATCACTCCCCAAGTCCTAGGCAACCACTAATCTACTTTTTCTCTGTAGATTTACCTATTCTGGAGATTTTATATAAATGGAATATAGTGTTTTCTGATTGGCTTCATTTAGCTTATATTTTCAAGATTCATCCATGTTGTAGCATGTATCAATATTTCATTCCTTTCTATTGCCAAATAATATTCCATTGTGTGGACATACCACACTTGATTTATCCATTCATCAGTTAACAGACATTTGGGTTGTTTCCACTTTTGACTATTTATGAATAATGCAGGTATGAACATTTATGTACAGATTTTTTTGCAGGACATTTTACTTGGGTATATACCTAGGAGTGAAATTGCTGGGTCGTATGATAACTCTATGTTTAATTTCCTGAGTACCTGCCAAACTGTTTTTCAAAGCAGCTGCACCATTTTACATTCCCACCAGCAACGTATGAGGGACCCAGTTTCTCCACATCATCAAAACTTGTTATTATCTTTTTTTCTTTATTTTTTTGACTGCATTGGGTCTTAGTTGCGGCATGCAGGATCTTCGTTGAGGCATGCAGTAACTTTCATTGCGGTGCACAGTCTCTTTGTTGTGGCACACGGGCTTCTTTCTAGTTGTGGCGTGTGGGTTTCTCTCTAGTGGTGCGCAGGTTTCTCTCTACTTGTGGCATGCAGATTTTCTCTTTCTAGTTGTGGCACGCGGGCTCCAGGGCGCATGGGCTCTGTAGTTGTGGCACACGGGCTCTCTCGTTGAGGTGTGTGAGCTCAGTAGTTGTGGTGCGCAGCATGTGGGAAATATGAACAGACCAATAACAAGTACTGAAATTGAAACTGTGATTAAAAACCCCCAACAGGTTGTGGGAATGTAAATTGATACAGCCACTATGGAGAACAGTATGGAGGTTCCTTAAAAAACTAAAAATAGAGCTACCATATGACCCTGCAATCCCACTACTGGGCATATACCCTGAGAAAACCATAATTCAAAAAGAGTCATGTACCACAATGTTCATTGCAGCTCTATTTACAGTAGCCAGGACATGGAAGCAACGTAACTGTCCATCGACAGATGAATGGATAAAGAAGATGGAATAAAGATGCAGATGTAGAGAATGGACTTGAGGACACGGGGAGGGGGAAGGTAAGCTGCAACAAAGTGAGAGAGTGACATGGACTTATATATACTACCAAATGTAAAATAGATAGCTAGTGGGAAGCAGCTGCATAGCACAGGGAGATCAGCTCGGTGCTTTGTGACCACCTAGAGGGGTCATCAAAACAGTATGATACTGACACAAAAATAGAAATATAGATCAATGGAACAGGATAGAAAGCCCAGAACTAAATCCATGCACCTATGGTCAATTAATCTACAACAAAGCGGGCAAGACTATATAATGGAGGAAAGACAGTTTCTTCAATAAATGGTGCTGGGAAAACTAGACAGCTACATGTTAAAAAAATGAAATTAGAACACTCTAACACCATACAAAAAATAAACTCAAAATAGATTAAAGACCTAAATGTAAGGCTGGACACTATAAAACTCTTAGAGGAAAACATAGGTAGAACACTCTCTGACATAAATCACAGCAATATGTTTTTCAATCTGTCTGCCAGAGTAATGGAAATAAAAACAAAAATAAACAAATAGGACCTAATTAAACTCAAAAGCTTTTGCACAGCAAAGGAAACCATAAACAAAAAGACAACCCACAGAATTGGAGAAAATATTTGCAAATGATGTGAGACAAGAGATTAGTCTCCAAAATTTACAAACAGCTCATGCAACTTAATATCATAAAAACAAACAACCCAATCAAAAAATGGGCAGAAGACCTAAATAGATACTTCTCCAAAGAAGACATACAGATGGCCAAGAGGCATATTAAAAGATGTTCAACATTGCTAATTATTAGAAAAATGAAAATCAAAACTACAATGAGATATCACCTCACATCAGTCAGAATGGCCATCACCAAAAAAATCCACAAACAGTAAATGCTGGAGACAGTGTGGAGAAAAGGGAACCGTCCTACACTGCTGATGGGAATGTAAATTAGTATAGTCACTATGGAGAACAGTATGGAGGTTTCTTAAAAAGCTAAACATAGAGCTACCATATGATCCTGCAATCCCACTCCTGGGCATATATCCAGAGAAAGACATGGTCCAAAAGGATACATGCACCCCAGTGTTCACTGCATGCAGCACTGTTTACAATAGCCAAGAAACCTAATTGGAAGCAACCTCAATGTCCATCAACAGATGAATGGATAAAAAAGATGTGGTACATATATCCATTGGAATATTACTCAGCCATTAAAAAGAATGAAACAATGCCATTTGCAGCAACATGGAGATTACCATACTGAGTGAAGTAAGTCAGACAAAGACAAATATCGTATGATATTGCTTATAGGCAGAATCTAAAAATAATGATACAAATGAACTTATTTACAAAACAGAAACAGACTCACAGACTTAGAGAACAAACTTATGGTTACCAGAGGGGAAGGGTTGGGGGGGAGGGATAGTTAGGGAGTTTGGGATTGACATGTACACACTACTATATTTAAAATGGATAATCAACAAGGATCTACTGTATAGCACAGGGAACTCTGCTCAATATTATGTAACAACCTAAATGGGAAAAGAATTTGAAAAAGAATGATACCTGTATATGGATAACCGAATCACTTTCCTGTACACCTGAAACTAACACAACATTGTTAATCAACTTATACTCCAATATAAAATAAAAAGTTAAAAAAAAAAAACTTCCTTTAGCTATCCTTTTAGAGTAGTTCTACTGGAAACAGATCCTCTTAGTTTTTCTTCATCTGAGAATGTCTTAATTTACCCTTCCTTCCTAAAGCATATTTTCACTGGATATAGAATTGTGAGTTGATGATTCTTTACTTTTAGCACTTGCAAAATGTTATGCTACTTCCTCTGGCCTCTGTGATTTCTGATGAGAAATCCACTGTCATTTGAATTATTTTTCCTTTATGGGTAAGGTGTCACTTCTCTCTCATTGATAAAGAATTTTTTCTTTGTCTTTAGTTTGCAGAATTTTTATCATGATATGTTTTGATTTGGCTTTCTTTGGGCTTATCCTGTTGGGGATTTGCTCAGTTTCTTATATCTGTAGACATATATCTTTTGTCATATTTGGGATATTTTCAGCTATAATTTTTTTGAATACCTTTTCAGCCCCATACTTTTTCTCATCTCCTTCTGAGACTCAAGTGACACAAATATTTGATCTGTTTATAATCCTACAGGTCTGTGAGGGTCTGTTATTAATTTTTTAACCTGTTTTTTCTTTATTGTTCAGATTAGGTAATTTTCCTATTATATTTTTATAAATTTATTTATTTATGTTTTGGCTGTGTTGGGTCTTCATTGCTGTACACGAGCTTTCTCTAGTTGCGGTGAGAGGGGGCTACTCTTCATAGTGGTGCGCGGGCTTCTCATTGTGGTGGCTTCTCTTATTGCAGAGCATGGGCTCTAGGCACACGGGCTTCAGTAGTTGCGGCTCACGGGGTCTAGAGCGCAGGCTCAGTAGTTGTGGCGCACGGGCTTAGTTGCTCTGCGGCATGTGCGATCTTTCCGGACCAGGGCTCAAACCCGTGTCTGCTGCATTGGCAGGCAGATTCTTAACCACTGTCCCACCAGGGAAGCCCTGTTATCCTTTTTCTAATTGCTCACATATTTGTTTATTTTTTACATAGATGTATAATTTATGGTAGTCTATGTTTATTAAGGTTATATATGTATAAATAAATATTTATACTAATCATTATTACTATAATTGCTATTTGCCTATAAACCTCATCCCACTCGAATAAATAATCTCAGTGTTAGATGCCTACTTGCCCATTTGGGCTGCTGTGTCACCTCAAATCAGGATCCACCACCCTCTCACCCTCACACTCCCACCTTCACTCACGTCTGCTCAATCTCAGGAAACTATGTCAAAGCAATTTTGCCACAATCATATTAACAAGATGACCTCTTGATCTGGTATCTCCAAGCAAGAAGCTAAGTACAGGACAGTGCCAACAGACAACTGGTTGACAAGGCATTTGGGTGCCTCTACCCAGGCTCTTCAGTACAGAGTCTGGCTCATGCCACCTATCAGAGTCACACTGCAATGGTGGCTCTTCCCAGGGGCCCAGAAAGGAGGAACCAGGCTTTGTCCCAAAGGAGGTACAAGGGCAGGAATATCTGAGACTCGGTCAGGGGACAGAACTTCACACATGAATACCAGGAGCCTATCACTTTCCAGGAGTCCCAGAGCCCCAGGGACCAAAGCCCAGGATACCAGCACAGGCTCCAGTGGCACAAGGCCTACGTCTGGAAAGGTGAAAGTCTGCAGCAACCTGACACACTGTTAGATTCTCAAATCAGAAAATAAGGAATCTCAGAGCAACTGAATGGGAGCCCGCCTGATAATACCTGGTGTTGTCAGCCTTGGCCATCTTCCACTGCACAGCTGCAGCCAATCTCATTCTTCACAGCACAAACCAGTCCCAAGGGAAAAAATGGCCCTTACTCTCAGAACCCAAGGCATACGAACCAGTAGACAGGTTACAGCTGGTCCTAATGCACCTTGGGCTACCCATCCTGAACACTCTTATCCAGAAAGAACTAGAGCTTAGTCACTTTAGTGCATTTCTCGCAGTAGGTTTTTGGGGGAAGAAAAGAAACACGTGCAAACACACACACACACTCCCTCACTCACAGACATATGAAGAAAAAAAAAAAAAATCCCAGGCACTCACCTACATTCTTGGGGCCGGTTGTTCCTGCCAGCAGCTGTGATGTGTCCCGAATTCGTCCCAGGAAACATCCTCGCCTACTCCTGGAGCCTTTTCTCTGCAGAACAGCCCGAATGCATTGCTTTCTCTTTGAAACCGGCGCAACTGCCAGCGCCCTGCGGTGGGAGAGCTGGCCCCTTCACCCAAGCCCCTCCATCAGGAAATGTTCTCCTCTTTGAACACCACGACGGACACCTGAGGGCCAAGGATAGGGCCTGCGGAGGGAGGGATGGCGTGTGGGGCTTCCCAGGAAGGCAAACAGGAGCCCCAAAGGTGCGCTGTGCGCCTTAGGTTGCGTGGCGGTTAAGTGCGGGGCCTGATGGAGGAGCGGGCAGAGCATGGGCTGGAAGCCACCGAGCGGCAGGGGAGGCGCAGAGAATGGCGGCACACGGCCCAACGCTCTGCTCCTTTCAGCTCTCTTCCCCGAGGAAGCCCGATCTCGTAGAATCTCGAGAGATCTACCGGGAGACGGTTGGTCCTGGAATGAAAACACCTGGGTTCCCCAGGGGCTGCAGGCCCTGCCTCCCAGACTCCTTCTTAAAGAGTCTGGCTCACGCCACCTATCAACCAGACCCCAGTTCTCAGAGTCGCAGGGAACCCAGAAGAATTTGGTCGCTCCATAGCCTGGCCCACTGGGGCCACACCCTCAGCGAGGCCCAAGGCTCTTAGTTAACCCTGGAAACCCCGGGCCCATCACCCCTCCGGATGAACTGGAGAGACTCCAGCAGACCCCCCGAGTTGCGTGTTGCTTGTCACCTTAACAAGAACCTTGGATTCCGATGGTGAGGATCGTCACGGCTTTGTAGTAACACCTCTGAATGTCTCCGAACCCACTGGAAATAAGAAATTTATTTTATTGAAGGCTGTGAATCTGCTTTTAAAAGAAATGAGTTTGCCAAGGAACACCCGGTTTTAATAACGACAGACATTGCAGACCTTTAGAGCAAATATCTACCAAAATGACTAGAATTGTCTCTAGGTGTGGGGTTTTTACAGCTCTCCACCTATTTTTAGCAGTGAGAAGCGAGGAGTCAGAGCTTCTGGAGGAATTGGCTTTTGTGAAAGATGTCAATTTATCAGGACCTCAGTGAGAGGGACTGGAGTGAGGGGCGTGGGGGGCTGGGGGCAGACCCCAGGACTGCAGTGAACCGTCACCTCTGCTTCCAAGCTCCAAGCCCCACTCCCACCCCATCCCGCGTGTGTCACTGTGTTTGTCCTTTCTCCGCCTGGCCCAGACCCCTGCCCTGCGCTGCCGGAGGTGGGAGGTGCTGGAGAATGAGGCCCAGGTGCGGTTGATCTACAGAAAGGGTGAGCCAGAAGGAGGCAATGTCTTTCCTGGATCAATAATGCACTTCCCAAAGCAGTGAGAACTTCTTAGCGCAGAAAACGTGCCCCAAAGTGACCACTCAGTCAGTGCCTGGCACACAGTAGTTCCTGGAGAAACGCGTTTAACCAATCCCTGCCCTTACGGAAATCGTACTCCCCACCCCCACCTCCTTTTATCCTAGGGGAGGAGGTGCAACCTTAGCTTAACAATGAGCAGCTGATCTAGGCTCGTGCGGAGGCCACGGCGGATCAGGCTCTGCGCAGCCCTTGCACAGGCCCCATGGGAGCATGAGCTTAGGTCGGGAGGAGTCAGAGCCCGGCCCTGAGGGGCATGGGAGGGAAGGACCCAACCCTACAAGCCTAAAATGGAAAAAAGTCCTTCGAGGAGTTTCCCAGTCTGGATTCCATGGCATCGTAAAAGGTGTTCTGTGGAAAATGTACATCCCGGTTACGTAGGTCTGGGGAACTACGGGTTAAACAAACTTAGGCGAGTCTCTCGCGTTTCGCCGAGCCTTTCTCACCAGAGGTGACTCCGGCCGGAGATGCAAGATGAAGGTGCCGGATTCCGTGAGCAGAGCGCCCTCTGGGGGAAATACCGATGGATGCAATAGGGAGGGCTTGTCTATGCCAAACTCCTGCTTTCAATAAGGACCCTGAGGCTCCAGGGAGCTTGAAAGGCTCAACTGGGGCCCTACTGAGCTGTGAAAAAGTCCCTGATTCTGAGAGAGAAGGAGAGACCTTCTCCTCACGTGCCCGCGGTGTCTCTGGGGATCAGGGACCACGTCCAGGGCCCTTGGAGTTGGAGTTGGGGCCGGTAGGTACAGGGTCCCTGGTGGGGGTCCTCCCCACAGGCTCTACTCTCCGTGACACTTGCCGGCGCCACTGTGCACGGGGGTGGGGGTGGGGGGGCGGCGGGAGGAGACTGCCTGGGGCGCAGCTGCGTGGATTCCTTCGTTCCAAGGAGACAGCGTGAGGAGGACCTGGGTGTGGAAGGCAGAGGATGATGAAGGAACTGACTGAGGCGGGCTCCCAACCAGATGTCCCTTCCCCAGGGTGATCCCTGAGGAGCACAGGGGCGCCCTAGAGGTCGGGGAGCTTCAAAGCGGACAGGCCTGGGGTCCCTGTCCTGGCCCTTCACTCCCCCAGTCGCTAGGTAGCCGAAGGAGTCTCAAGACTCTCTCGGCTGTAGCCCCATGGGGAGCGCGGTGCTCCGGGCCTGGCCCAGGAGGTGCTCAGCCCCGACAGTTCCCCGGGGCTGGCGGAAGAGCACCAGGCAGCCTGCAGGAGGTTAACGAACATCATCAGAAGGTCGCATGTTGGGACTCCTTCATCCCCAAGGTCTCAAAACGGTCCAGGCAGTGTCTGCCTCCACTCTAGACTCCAGCCCTGCCCCTCAGGCCCCGGCTACAGCCTGGTCGGGGCCTCCTTTGGGCTATTATAGCAGATCCTGGCCTGGCCTCTCTGCCACCTGCCCCTTCTCCCTTTAAACACACACCCACCCACCCACCCACCCCCCCCCCCACACACACACAGCCAGAACCACCTTTGGGCAGTCAGTCATTTAACACTGGGCTCAGCGTTTGTGCCGGCAACAGGCAGACAACAGTGGGCAAGGTCGACACCTCGTCCTTGGGAACACTGGTGCCCAGGACAATGGTGGGCACAGAGCAGGTTCTCCCTACAGGTTTGCTGACTGACTGATCCACCTAAGCAATTAACGAGATCTATGTGGATGTTGCCCTCATGTTCCCACAGTCCAGTAGGGGAAACTGGTGTGAATTAAACAATTGCAAATGCTTAATTAACAATTGCCACCATGATAAGGACCAGGAGGGAAAAGTATAGAATTCTGTGGGATCTATGGTCAGGTAGGCTTCCCTGAGGAAGTGAGATTTCAGCTGACACCTGAGGATGAGAAAGAGTTGGCTGGGTGAAGTGCAGAAGAAGGAGCGTTCCAGGTGAGGGCAACAGCACATTTGGGGCCTGAAGCCCAGCTCCTGTCTTGGCTGTCTCGGCTTGGGTCCCCTCAGTGGCTCCCCCATGATGGCTGCACACCTGGGCCCACAGCACTCGCCCTTCTGCCAAATTTCTCTCCCTCTGCTCTCCTGCAGGGCTCAGGACCCAGCCTGTCCTGCGTTCCCAGCTCTATGCCTTTGCCCTGGTGCTGGGGAGTGGGGGGCTCCCCTATCTCCACCTGTTCAAAGCTTTCCCTGGGTTCCAGTTCTGGGTGAGATGGAGTAAGCACATGCCACCCTGTCTGTCCCACTCAATACAACTGTACCCCCGGACAGCAGGCATGGAGCAGCTATCTGAAGACTCTGAGAAGTACATAGCAGCAGGGGGATTGGGGAAGGAGAGCAGAATTTGAAGCACCCAGGCACTAGCAGTGAGTTCACTACTTTTGTTCTCCAGTACAGCATACCTTGTTTTATTGCCCTTCGAAGATATTGCAGGGTTTTTTCTTTTATAAATTGAAGGTTTGTGATGACTCTGTGTTATCAGATGATGGTTAACATTTTTTTTTTACCAATGAAGTATGTTTTGATTAAGGTATGTGCATTGTTTTTTAAACATAATGCTATTGCACACCTAATATGTGACAGTATAGAGTCAACATAACTTTTATATGCACTGGAAAACAAAAAAATTCATGTGACTTGCTTTATTGCAATATTCACTTTATTGTGGTGGTCTGGAAGGGAATCCGCCATGTCGCTGAGCCTTGGCTCCAGGCTGCCGGATATCTGCAAGTGGACGCGGGTAGTGATGGCTGTGATCTGGGCAATGAAGGCTTGATCAGCAGTTTGCTTCCAGTGGTCTCATCAGAGAATCCTTACTGAATACATCTGCATCAGTGGCACCACTGTCCCATCAGCAGTGGCAATATGTTTCCCCGAGTTACTGCCCCACAGAGGGGTGTCTGTAATCTGCCAGTCCAGAATCTCCCCAGTAGCAGGCCAGGTGGTGGCCCATCAGCAACTCAGGCTCAGGGGAGGACTGGCCAGTACGATTAGGACTGTGGTGAGCTCTGGCCCTTGAGAGAACAATCGCGGTCACTTTCTGCCTGATGGATATGGTGCTGAGCAGCTGCAACAGTGCTGACGCCATCAACTTAGCTAAACCACCAGTGCACCAGGCCCAAGAGTTTAGGGGTTTCTTTGTGAAGCCAGGGCCCCTTTGGGTCAGTGGCTTTGCTTTAGGGGACATGGCAGGGGATACTGTTTCCCCTAAAGGTGTCAACACCCCATTTTATGTGAAGGTGAGATGCCAGGAGGGCCAGGCAACCTGGTTCTTGAATATATGTGCCATTTCCTTTTGAACAGAGAGATCTTTTGGGCTCTTTCCACCTTGTTAGTCATTGAGTCTGATTTGATACGCCTCAAAATGGGCATTCAGGCCAAAGAGCCACAAGCCATGCACGGGTCAGACATGCAGTTTCCACAAGAGCTTGGTAATAACTTGCTCAAAAACAAAACCAAAAGGCCACCGGTGGCTTGTCCGGCAGGTGGCGCTGTTATACCAGGAAATGCCCCGGCATAGTCTGCCGGCCATTAAATCTTTAAAACTGATTTCTCCTCTTGCAGGAATTCTGTATTGTCTCTGCCGGACCACCAGGGATGGTTTAGGGAGGAAACGATAGAGGGGAGGTTGCATTCTACACGTACCTCCAGCACTTCTGTACACGCAGCGATCCCGGATGGGAGAATCCCCTCTGCCACTCACCTGACAGGAAGACAGACTAGAACCCTCGGTACTTACCATCCGTTCAGTGGTGGAAGCCACAACAGTACAGTGAATGGCCCACAGGACCCTGCCCAAAGGCCCCTTAGGATTTCCTTCCCTTCTGCAAACTTCACCAAAACCCAATCGTTTGAATTCGGGAGCCTTTTTACTCCATGAGAACATGAACCAAGGAGTCTAACATGCACAAGAGTCAGGGACTACAGTGATGTGAGTCCCTAACACCAGAACAACACGTTAACCCCTGGCTGGCAGTTCATGGAGCACAGGGGGCGGTGGAGGCTAGCCCCTGGGGGACGGTGGGAGCAGCAGAAAGGAAACAATGTCAGCCTCTTTTCTGCAGTTCTCCAGGGTCTACACCTGAGCATGCCACTTATTGCTCCCAGCGTCTGGTGCGTGGGCCCAGGGGCTTCTTTCTTCCTCTGCACAGGCCACCACCTTCCGACCTGCATCCTCTGTGCTTTGGGCACCCACGCAGTGCTGAGAAATGGCCCAGGCAAAACAGGGGTCAGGACTTTACAGTCTTGGCACACACAGTAGGAGATGCAGGAGAGCAAGAAGCTCAAAGAGAATTGTCTCTCCCAAAACTGAAAAAAATTATATGAAGAGATAATGTCAAAACCGTACTAGATAACTTAAAATGGAATACCAAAAAATGTTTTTTTAAGTAACCTAAACAAAGGTAGGAAAGGGGAAACAGAAGAATGAAAAATAGAGGGAACTGAAAACAAATAATAAAATGGTCATATCAATAATTACATTAAATGTAAACAACATAAACACACCAATTCAAGATAGAGATTGGCAGAATGGATTTTTAAAAAATGACCCAAGCACCTGCCGTCTACAAGAAACTCTCTTCCCATATTATGATATAGGTAGGTTAAAAAGAAAAAGTATGAAAAAAACTATACCATGGAAACCCTAACAAACCAAAGCAAGGGTGACTAAATATCAAAGTAAACTTCAGAGCAAAGAAATTAGCAGAGTTAGAGAGAGACATTACACATTGTTAGAAGAATCAATCCACCCATAACATTTCTGAATGTATTTCTAACATTTCTAAATGTATAAACACCTGAGAATAGGAGCTTCAAAATATATGAAGCAAAAATTGTCATAGCAGAAAAGTAGTAGACATATCCACAATTATACTTGGAAGCTGCAGCACTTCTCTCTATGTAATATATAGAAAAAGTTACAGAAAATTAGCAAGGATAGAACTGAACAACACCATCAACTAGCTTGAATTAACTGATATTTATGGAACACTCCACACATTCTTTTCAAGTGCACATGGAGCATTTATCAAGATAGACTATATTGTGAGTCATAAATCAAACCTTAACAAACTTAAAAGGATTGAAATCATACAAAATATGCTTTCTGACTCTAATGAAATTAAACTAGAAATCAGTAACAGAAAGACAATTGAAAATTTTCCAAACACTAGCAAAGAAACAGCACACTTTTAAAAAGGAATCTCAAAGGAAATTAGAAAATACATTAAAAAGAAAGAAAATTAATATATAACATATCAAAATTGTGGGGTGTAGCTAAAGTGGGAGGGGAATTTATTGCATTAAATGCTTATATTACAAAATAAGAAATGTCTTAAAGCAACCACCTAAGCTTCTCCCATAAGAAACTGGGGGAGGGGGTGAGGAGGAGGGGGAGCAAAATAAACCCAAAGCGAGTAGGAGATAGAAATAATAAAGATCAGTTACTAATGAAATTGAAAATAGACAAACAGAAAAAAATCAATGAAACCAAAAGGTGGTTCTTTGAAAGACCAATACAATTGATGTACCTCTAGTCAGACTGACAAACAGAAAAAGAGAGAAGACAGAAATTACTAAATCAAGAATGAAAAAGTGAGTAGAACTGTAGACCTCACAGACATGAAAACAATAATATTTCTATGAAAATGAATTGGACAGACTACATGAAATAGGTTAAATCCTCAAAAACCACAAACTATCAAAACTAACCCACAACATGAAAGATAACTCAGTCCTATAACAATTTTAAAAATTGAACTTTTAGTTTAAAACTGTACTTTAAAAATCTCCAAGCCCTGATGTTTTCATTGATAAATTATTTTCTTTTAATATAACAATTTTATTGGGATATAATTAACATACCACACAATTCACCCATTAAAGTGTATAATTCAATAGTTTGTGGTGTATTTAGAGTTGTATAATCATCACCACAATCAATTTTAGAACATTTCAACACCCCAAAATAAACCCTGAACCCATGAGCAATCATTCCACATTTCCTCCCAATTCTTCAGCACTAGGCAACCACTAATGTATTTTCTGTCTCTATGAATTTGCCTATCCTGGACATTTCTTATAAATGGAGTCATATAATACGTGGTCTTTGTGACTGGTTTCTTTCTCTTACTATATTTTCAAGGTTCAGCCATGTTGTAGCATGTATAAGTTCTTTATTTCCTTTTATGGTCAAACAATCTTCCATTATATAGATATATCACATTTGATTGATCCATTCATTAATTGACGGGTATTTGCATTGTTTCCACTTTTTGGCTGTTATGAATAATATAGCTATAAACATTTGTGTAAAAGTTTTAATGTGGACATATGTTTTCATTTCTCTTGGGTACATACTTAGGAGTGGAATTTCTGGGTCATATGGTAACTCTATGTTTGTCTTTTTGAGGAACAGCCATACTTTTCCAAAATAGCCCCATTACAATTCTCACCAATAGTGTATAAAAGTGCCTTAAAACACATGTTATAATGTCTTTTTAAAAAATTCTAGCCATCCTAATGTGTGAAGTAGTATCTCATTATGGTTTTGATTTGCATTTCCCTGATGGTTAATGATATTGACACCTCTTTTCATCTGCTTATTGATCATGTGTATATCTTCTTCAGAGAGATGTCTATTCAGATCCTTTCCCAATTTTTTTTTTTTATTTTTTATATTTTTTTGCAGTACGCGGGCCTCTCACTGTTGTGGCCTCTCCCGTTGTGGAGCACAGGCTCCGGATGCACAGGCTCAGTGGCCATGGCTCACGGGCCCAGCCGCTCTGCAGCATGTGGGATCTTCCCAGACCAGGGCACGAACCCATGTCCCCTGCATCAGCAGGCGGACTCTCAACCACTGCGCCACCAGGGAAGCCCCCCTATTTTTTAATTAGGTTATTTGTCTTTTTGTTATTGAATGATGTGTTTTTTATATACTCTAGATACAAGTCCCTTATCAGATATATGATTTACAAATATTTTCTCCTATTCTGTAAGTTGTCTTTTCACTTCCTTGGTAGTATACTTTGAAGCACAATAGTTTTTAATTTTGATGAAATATGCTTTATCTTTTTTTCTTTTGTTGCTTACACTTTTTGTGTCATATCTAAGAATGCTTGTTCTAATCCAAGGTCATGAATGTTCATGCCTATATTTTTTTCTAAGAGTTTTATAGTTTTAGCTCTAACAATCAGGTTTAGCATTCATTTCAGTTAATTTTTATGTATGGTGTGAGGAAGTGATCTTTTACATATAAGTATCCAGTTGTCTCAGTACCATCTATTTAAAAAACTGTTCTTTCCCCATTTAATTGTCTTGGCACCCTTGCTGAAAATCAATGGACTATAAACATGAAAGTTAATTTCTGGGATCTCAAATCTATTTCATTGGTCTATATGCCTATTCTTTTGCCAGTACCACACTTTCTTGATACTGTAGCTTTGCAGTAAATTTGAAATGGGTAAGTGTGAGTCCTCCAACTTGGTTCTTCTTTTTCAAGATTGTTTTGGCTATACTGGGTCCCTTGCATTTCCATACGAATTTTAAGATCAGCTTGTCAGTTCTGGCCAAAAAGGCACTTGGAATTTTATAGGGATTGTGTTGGATCTATAGAATAATTAGGGAGTATTGCCATCTTAAAAATATTAAGCCTTCCAATCCATGAACATGGATTGTCTTCATTTATTTAGGTCTTCCTAATTTCTTTCAACAATATTTTATAGTTTTCAGTGTTCAAGGTTGACATTTCTTTAGTTAAATGTATTCTTTCTTTATTTTTTGGTGCCATTATATATGAAATTATTTTCTTAATTTCACTTTTGGATTATTCGTTGCAAGTATATAAACATACATTTTAAAAACCACATCCCTATCATGATCTGAATTAAGTCCAGTCTTATTTTCTTTATTGCATTTTAGGGAGAAGTTTGGAGGAGGTGACCAATTACTGATGTTTTTACCACACAAGTAATACATTAATGCATACTCCTCATAAAAGGTTCAAACAATGCAGGAGTATTCAGAGGGAAACACCGTAGCCTCCTTAACCACATGCCCCCAACCTTCTTGCTTCCTGCCACAAGTGCCAAGCACTGTGAACACTGCTTTGCATTCATTCAGTCCATGTACTTTTTTTTGTATATTTTATGTACAATCTGTATTTTTTTTGGTACATTGATCTTGTATTCTGCAAATTTGCTGACCTCGTTTATTAGTTTAATAGTTTTTTGGTACATTCCTGAGGATTTTCTCAATTCGAGATCATGTCATCTGCAAACAGATAGTTTGAGGGAAGATCACATAAAATAGTTCATTTATCTGGTGCATGGTGAGCCCTCCCTGGATGACAGTTTGTCTCATGCATTCCTTGTTAGAGTCAACATCCCCTCAAGCTCTTATTGTTGAACCCAAGTTTGTGTGCCTGATGCTCAGTGAGGCCAAACAAACCAAAACTCCAGAGTTTGGAGCAGAGAAAGGTTTATTTCAGGGCCAAGCAAGAACAGGTGGCTTGTGCTCGAAGGTTTGGGGGGGGAAGAGTTTTTAATGGCAAAATTTGGGATGAGGGCTACAGGGTGTGTGACTCTCTTCTGATTAGTTAATGGTGAGGTAACAGGGTGGTGTTTCAGGAATCTTGTGCTCAGCCTGAAGTTACCATCCTCCACCTGGGTGAGGGCCTTAGTTCCTGTGGAAGAACTCAAGGACATATTGTTATGTATATCCCTTGAGGAGGAGCTAGGACTCTGCTTTATCATTCTACTATTGTTTGACGCTTTCTCTTTGTTTCTGCATTCCCTCACTTCCATGATTAATAACTGCTTGAAACTGCCCTTTGGAAATCAGGGAAGGTCTAGGAAGCTGCAGCCTTTTACCTACCAATAAGAAACAGAGGACATGGAAAGGCTTTTGTACCAGTAGGGCCCACAGGGTTATGCTCATCTTAATCCCTCCTTTTCTTTAATACTCCTCAGTCTTGAGGGGAACAGGTGTTGGACAAGAAAGGGGATAACATTTTGGATATAGAGGTTAATCATAAACTTGGCAGAGGAACTCAGTTTTGCAGCAACTTGGTTTCAATCCCCACTCCTGTTTCAACCTTCCCCAAATCTTTGAGAGAACAGGGCAACAACTGCTCTGGCTACTTCCTGCTGAAATGGGGTGTAGTCCTGCCTCAATTTGAGGAATGGACACCAAATTGGAAATATTCCCGTGTTCTAAGTTTTGGATCCGAGTCTTGTATGATTAAGACTCCTGTCAATGCAACTGACAAAGAAATTTGGTTATAATAACTAGAATTATGACTGATAACATTTTATTAGGATATACCATATTTTTAGGAATTCCATATTGCTTTTAGAATATCTATATTAATAACATTTACCCACACAGTATAACCTGAGAAGGCTTATCATTCATTTGACAATGCTTCCCATGTAATTTAACTTATCAAATAATCCTAGTTAATTTAATCTCTGAGATGCCTCAGCATTCCTCTGAAGCATACCAGAGTTAGCTGGAGGTCAAAAGAACATCAATTAGAATTTGATATTTGGGAAGTTTGTCAAAAATATCAAAAAGGTTTCAAAACACTTGGTCAAATAGGATCACAGGTTATGTGAAACAAAACTTATTCACTCAACCAAAGTGACAAAAGATTTCAAAAGCAAATACAGATCACTTTAAGGCAAAGAACCTCACACAGTTTGTTATCAAAAGCAGCATTCCAAGAAAACTTTGTTCTCTTAACAGAGAGAGAAACCAATTCCAGTCCTGTATCAGCCTACTCTTAATAACAAAATCCATTTACCTAATTAAATTTAATCCAATCTTAGCCAATTCTGACCATGTAAAAAACTCTTTTCTCAGTGTTCCTTTTCAACAAACCTTGTACAACTTTCTGTATCCATATTATTCTGTCCCTTATTTTCTTTTTCATTCAGAAACAACCAGCTCTGGGATAAAACTACCTTTTTTTCCTTTAACAAAATGCATTTCCATTCCTCATACCTTCTTTTACTGAAAACACACATCCTACTTTTTCTGGCATACTGAAATGTTTCCCTCATTATTATTTTTTAAATTATTTTTTAAAGTTTACCTAAAAAACCTGCTTATCTTATTTACATTTAATTTACTCATTTCATCATATCATTTTTCTTGTTGACAAATTTTATAACAGAAACAATATGAACTTGTTGACTTTTAGTAAGTACAATAAAAATATTATACTTAATACTGATGACTCTAAAGGCATGTTTATATTAATCAAACCAACAAGCTTCCACTAGCTTTAATACCAGATATCAATTTAATATTGAATATCTCCAAGATCATGTGAACCTAAAATTCATTCTGGCCAGTTTCTTTTATATTTCTGAGAACTTATATAAGTGCTTAATTTCTTTTAAGCCTTTTAAACAGAGCTCATCCACAAACCAATCTTGGCAATGCCATTTGGAGGCAGAGACACATCATATTTATAATGTACACATAAACATACATACATCTATATAGACACAGACAGATAACCCACAGTTTTCCTGCTTGAGTTTTAAAAGGCCTCTTTTTTTTCTTTTTCTTCAGTCTCAGGGATCACAGATGATTAGATAAAAGTTCCTGAGAGCCCAGGTAGATCATTTACATCTCAAAGGCACAGGGAGAGAAGTACAAGTTCCTTCTAGAAAGCTACCTTCTACTAATTGCACATGCAAAAGACAGTTTTAGAATGTCAAGAGCCCCATCTTGGCCATTTTTAGGGTGAGATTTCCTTCAGTTCCTAAATAGCCAATTCAGTTTAGATCAATAACAGTAATAGACAGTAATACATATCATTCACATGCCTCACTTCCAGAGAAACTTGAACCAGCATTTAAGTTACCAGGACCATCTGACAAAGGTCAATACCAGGAAGAGAAACAGGATTTGGACTCATGTACTGAGACACTCACACACACCCCCAAGATAAAAGCCAAAGCAATTCCAAAAGACTCACTTTGTTACAATAGAATAAAAGCCTAAACATAAGGAAGTTCATCCTATTTCCTTTCCCTTTCAGAAAACAGTTCTAGTTGAAAGATGGTGTTATAATTTAGAGAACAATTAGGGACTATTGTTCTCCAGACCCCAAGGAGTACTGAGGCCAAGCAGTATTACAATAAAAAATCATTTTCTTTCATTCGTGGAAGATAGCTGAAGGTCTCCCAGTTTTGCAATATACACCCTAGGGGACTACAAGGTGGAACAGAGCTCTGATCACCCATATTTAATTACTCACTTCTGGTGTTGTCAAATATCAAGCAAACAGCAAATACTGCAATGTAGAATAGTCTCTCAGGGTCACAGTTCCGTAGCCCTAGAAAGGGAAAATTCCCAACCAATGCTCCACTGTAGGTGAAGGCAATGCAATAGGGACGAATACTTTGGTGTCATCACACGCAATCTCTGTTACCAGAGATGTCTCAACCAACCAATGCAAGTACTGATATACACACAAAGATACAAACAACAAATACAGTCACACAGACAAAAGATCAGATGAGATAGAGTCCAAATTCCACTCCCATTCCCAGATGGAGGCCTCCAAAGAGATTGGCCCAGCTCCCAAGAGGGAATGGGTCTGAATTGGCTCACAATGAGCCAGAGTGGCTCAATTTCTGAAAGGAAATGAACCCAATTGGTGGGGACAGAATTCCCAGCCTGCACAAGCTGGAGTGACTCACACCAAAACAAAAGTAAAGGTGAACTGTAGATCAGGACATTTCTCAGCTCCAAACAGCCTTGTGCTGTGGTGGTTGGTGTCTGTCAGAGAGAGTCGCTCTGAGTTCCCTGAAACAAAATGAGCTTTAGCAGCTGCTGGGGACTCAGGGAAGGGACTGCCCCCAGCCAGGGTTGACCTGTCACAGGCATGGGCTCCTGGCTGGCTCGCCAAAATTGTTGTCGAATGCAAGTTCGTGTACCTAACACGCAGTGAAGCCAAACAAACCAAAACATCAGAGTTTGGAGCAGATAAAGGTGTACTGCAAGGGCCAAGCAAGGAGACTGGAGAGCTGGTGCTCAAAAGACCTGATGTTTTTCGGGGAAGAGTGTTTAAAGGCAAATTTGGGGTGAGGGCTGCAGGGTGTGTGACTTTCTTCTGATTGGTTAGTGGTAAGGTAACAGGGTGGTGTTCTAGGAATCTGGTGTTCAGCCTGAAATTACAAACCTCTACCTGGATGGAGGCCTTAGTTCCTGCAGAAGAACTCAAAGATAAGGAGTTCCTTGAGAAGGAACTAGGATTCTGCTTTACTGCTGCACTATTGTTTGACTGCCTTTCCTTTGTTTCTGTGTTCCCTCAGTTCCTTGATTGGTAAATGTTTGAATCTGCCCTTTGGAACTCAGGAAAGGTCTAGGAAGCTGAAGCCTTTTCCTACAAACAAGAACTGGGGGACATAGAAAGGCTTTTGTACCCAAGAGGGCCCCATAGGGTCATACTCAGTTTCACTCTTAGAGGTGGGGGCCCCTCTCCTCTGCAGAGTCAGTCCTCTGAAGGCTGTCCCTGCCTGGCTGTATTCCCAAGAGATGAGCTTCATGGATACCACCCTTGCCTGAACCAGTTTACTCTAAGAGCCCCTGAGCTCCAGCTCTTTGTCCCTGGCTCCAGCTTCTTCTCCCAGGCAGAAAGCAATTCCAGACCCGAAATATGCCCACCCCCATGGTGTCTCCAAAATAGAGGAAGAAGAATGGAAGTGGGGTTTTTCACAGCCCTGTGTTCCTTCTTCACAAGGTTGGCCTCCACTTGTGAGTCCTGAGGGAAGTGGGTTCTTTGAGGAGGGGGCAGAAAAAATATGGGCGAACAACCTACCTTAGCATAGGATCTTTCAAACCAAATTCTGCATGACTCTGAATAAACAGAAGTAAAAAGAACTGTATGAAGGAAATTTTATATTAAACATCTTAATATCTAGAAATTCTGCACCTATACATATTACAAAACTATACAGCAGTTTCAAAAAACTCAACACACTTTGATTGCTTACCCACTGGGGCTGGGCCCTGATCCTGGTGCCAGGACCGTGGCCTCATTCTGAGGTGCCCCTAGTTCAGCAACAGAGATGAGGTGAGCTGTGCCAGGTGGGCTTTGCCTGCTCCCTAACAAGAGTTCACCTTGAGCCAGGTAGTTCTTAGATAGTTCTGTGGGTTTGGGAGGCTTTCAAGTGCAGAGTCTCCTCTTAGTCAAGGGCACAGGCACAAGGGTATCTGTGGCCATTGGACATGCTTTGGGTCCCCTGGCTGCTCCCAGAGGGGCCCAGGCCTTGATGGGGACAAAGGCCCTCCTGCCTCTGAGAAGCAGATGGTTTCACTCAGCACCATGCTAGATTCCCCACCAAGCTCTGTCCTAGCTGCCTGGTGCCCAATCCCCTATGTACACAGATGTTGTTGAACCCAAGTTCGTGTGCCCATGCACAGTCACAGTGAGGCTAAACAAAGGAAATGCCAGAGTTTGGAGCAAAGAAAGGGTTATTGATCAAGAGGGCGCCAACCCAGAAGATGGGAGATGTAGGTTTGCCTCAGATCCATCTTATTGGCTGGCTGGGGTGTAAGGTATTTAAAGGCAACAATTGGAGTGAGGGTTGCAGGGAGGGTGACTTTCTTCTGCTTGGTTGGTGGTGAGGTAATAGGATGATGTTTCAGGAATCTTAATCATCAACGTTTTGGGGTCTGGGGTCTACAGTGTTTGTGCTCAGCATGTAGTCACCATCCTCCACCTTAGCTCCTAAAGAACAACTCAAAGATGTGTGTCAGATTGTTATGTATATCCCTTGAGGAGGGACTAGGACTCTGTTTTATCACTGAACTATTGTTTCTTGACTGCTTTTCCTCTGTTTCTGCATTTCCTCACTTCCCTAATTAGTAACTGCTTGAGTCTGCCCTTTGGAAATCAGGGAAGGCCTAGGAGAGTAAAACCTTTTTCTACAAACAAAAAAATTGCAGCACAGAGGGGCATTTGTATCTAGGAGGGCCCCACAGGGTACACAGGTTTCACAGACAGTGAGGGTCAATTACCTTCCCTCCTCCTTCCTGCACTGAGCACAAAGGTCTGTGGTCAGCACTGTCAGGTCACTTCCTCTGAGTCAGGTGCTGTGTCTGCATCCTTTTGAACAGAGTCTAATTCAGTCCTTGAGTCTGGGCACCACATCCTCCTGCTCACTGGAACACAGAGGTAAGTTTTGGCTCCTCTGGAGCACTATAATCAGGAAGGCCAGGGAGGAAACTCCAGGAAGAGGAACCCCCAGAGCCCAGAACCCCCAGTCCCACTAGGTAGATGCCATGCCCAGCTTCTGTGCTGCTCAGCCCATCCCAGAAGGCACAGGGGCACATGTGCTGATTCTGCCCCAGAAGAAGTCCCAGATTCCACCCGCACCACCACCAGTCCCTCGCCAACCCCAGGTAATCACACCAGGTGCACTCCATCGACACAGGCCTTCTCAAGAGATATTATTCTCTACGATGAAAAAAATAACACTATTATGAGCAGAGCCTGATGAAAGAAGGGCTGAGAGCATTTCGAAGATGAATTGCCGGTTTTATGGCACATTTGCATTTAAATAGATTCTTTAACTCTTTTTCTGAACTTCAAATAAGACAGCCTTAAAAGTGCTGACTAAGAGGGAGGCGTGTTCTTAATTTTCACTTTAATTTTAACACAGATACATTGTCTTATCATAGCTCCTGCCATCCAGGTGGGAGCAGCATCTCACTGATTTCTCAGCCTTCAGCCCTGCCTAACCTGCCAGATCTTCACCTCTTGGGACTCGTGATATCCCTCCTCTCCTCTAGGACCTATGCTAGCTTCCTACTGCCTGCCACAACTCTCGCCAACACCCCTCTCTGGCTCTCAGGGCCCCACACTACTCCAAAGTCTAGTCACCACTCCTTAGAATGAGGCTCAGAGAGGGAGCAAGTAACAAACATCTTTGCACATGTTAGCTGGTAAAAAGAAAAAAAAAAAGGAACATTTGCCCATTCTGATATCACCAAGGCAAAGTACCCTTTTTATCAAAAAGAGACTCATTGAAATTTCTTAGATGCCAATTCCCCGAGCTTTCTGCCCCATGGCCTCCGATGTTGCTCTCACCTCCTCTTGCTCGCTTTCTAAACCCTGCCCCTGGGTGGGGCCCACGTGAAGGCCACCACCACCTCCCATCCTTTGTACTATATGATCCAGCAATCCCACTCCTGGCCATATATCTGGAGAAAACCATAATTTGAAAAGATACATGCTCCCCAATGTTCATTGCAACACTGTTTACAATAACCAAGACATGGAAACAACCTAAATGTCCATTGACAGATAACTGGATAAAGAAGATGTGGTACATATATACAATGGAATATCAGCCATAAAAAAGAATGAAATAATGCCACTTGCAGCAACGTGGATGGACCTAGAGATTATCATACTTAAGTGAAGTCAGACAGAGAAAGACAAATATATGATATCACTTAAATGTGGAATCTAGTAAAAAAAAATTGATATAAATGGACTTATTTACAAAACAGAAACAGACTCAGAAATCTCAAAATCAAACTTATGGTTACCAAAGGGGAAACGTCGGGGGAAGTGGTAAATTAAGAGATTGGGATTAACATATACACACGACCATATAGAAAATAGATAAGTAATAAAGACCTAATGTATAGCACAGGGAACAATACTCAGTATTCTGCAATAACCTATATGGGAAAGGAATATGAAAAAGAAGGGATATATGTATGTGCATAACTGATGAACTTTGCTGTACACCTGAAACTAACACATCATTGTAAATCAACTATACTCCATTAAAACAAAAACAAAGGGCCATAAATACATGTGGAATGGGATATTCAAAAGGCAGTTAGGGCAGAGCCACCAGATTTATCAATACAAGCTGCCCCATTTTCCAGGGTGGGACACAAGCCCACGATGCAGGACTACTTCAAAAGCACACCTCGTCCACAGCATAAAAGGGCCAAGATTTGGTATGGGGGGAGTCCTCCTTCACCTCAAGTATAGAGAGGGCTTCAGCAGGGCACTTGAAGACCTTGATTCATGTTCTCTGTGGTTTGGGGGACAACATGGATGCACGTGCAATGCTGTGCAGGGCAAGAGGTTTTCAGCACAAAGCAGAACAGGGGTGGGGGATGGGACCCTTGTCCCCAGGGTGATGCCAGAGAGGGATTGAACTGAGTTTTAAAGCGTGGGTTGGATTAAGAAAAGACTAGAGGGAATTCCCTGGTGGTCGAGCGGTTAGGACTCTGCGCTTCCACTGCTGAGGGACTGGGTTCGATCCCTGGTCAGGGAACTAAGATCCCACAAGCCACGTGGCCAGAAATAAATAAGTAAAAAATAAATAAAACTTATGGTCACTTGGTCTTTCCGGGCTCCCAAATCTCTCTAGATTTAATGCCCCCTATGCTGTGACCTATCCCAGTTCATCCTCCATCCCCAGACTCCTCCAATGGCACTGCCTCCCTCACATGCCACTTAGACGTCCAATCAACTTCGCAAATCCAACTCATCCAACTCGGAACTCCTGATTTCTCCCTCAAAACCCATTCTCTCGTTTTCCTCGTCTCTGTGAATAACATCACCATTGTAGGGGTTCAGAACGACCCTCCCCCGAAATGTGCCACTTTTGAGCTAAAGGCAGTTGAGACCCTGTGGGCTCAAGAGAAACTACTGCTGCTCCCTTAACAACCTGGAAGAATTTAAATTGAAGACGTTTCCCAGAAAAAGAGTTATTACCAAAAATAAATTTTATCTGAGTGGCCCTATCCATATAGCAGGGCAAACGTCTAATTATCAAACATCTGCTCTTCTTATTATCTTCCTGTGAATGACCCTCCTGTCCTCGGAAGCCCCAAGCCCCATCCCATTCCTTAGCTCAGGATGTCATATATACCTCATTTTACCCTTCTGTCTCTGACCCACATGTTTATGGTGTTCCCGAATGTATGAAATTAAACTGATTTTCTCCTTTTAATCTGACTCATGTCAATTTAGACCAGCCAGAAGAACCTAGAAGGGTAAAGGAAAATTTCTGCCTGCCCAACACCATCCTTCTAGCCAGAAGTCAGGGGCCATCCTTGAGTCTCCTCTGTCCACATCAGATTTATCACCACTCCTGGTTGACTTCTTCCAGGGATCACTCATCTCCAGTCATTTCTCAACATCCCTAATTCACCATCCCCCCAAATCAAACAGCCACCATCATCTCTTGCCCAGACAACTGGCCTCCAGCTGTCCTCTTTGTCCTTCACTCCCAACGGTTTATTCTTTACACAGCAACCAGAGCAATTTTTCTGAAAATGTAGATCAAATCATATTCCTTCATGGCTTAAACCCTCCAATTACTTCCCATAGCATCCAGAATTAAAGAAGCAGCTCTTTACCCTGGCCTAGAAAGCCCTATGTCTGGTTCCTTCTTATGCTCCAGGACAATCACGTGTCCTCACCATGGCACACCTCTCCTGACCTGAGATTTTGCACATGCTGGTCTTCCCTTCTGAAATACTCTTCCCCAGGTCTCATCCTTCAGGGCTCAGCTTAAAGCTCTCCTTTTTGTGGACCCCTTCCCTGATCTCTCCCTGCCTCCTTCCACTGAGGTTTCTTCCCTCTACCCCCACCCTTTAGCCACCATTACAGCACTCATTTTCTTCATAGTATTTTGTATTTAGCTTACTTATTCGTTCCTACATTGATCCAGTCGCTAGTACTGAGAGCTGTCCTAGGTGCTGGAGACACAGCCAGGAACAACCCGACTCACTCTCTTGCCCGGCGCACAATAATAATTCGTTGAAAGAATTCGTTGTTTCATTCATGGATTTGTGAAGGAAGTAGGCTTGAACTGATTAAACAGTGTCTTAGCTGTGAAGTCTCATAGAGATGGAATATTTGCAAATCAAATAAACCAACTGGAACTTTGGAGCCCAGAGCAAATCCTTTTTTTTGGAGCCAAGAGTTCTTTTGTGATGTAAATGATCCCTCGCTTCCTCCCTCCCAGCTCTGTGTTCTTGTTCAGGAGCTATCCTCGGGCTCACGAACCCTCTAAAATGATATGTAAAATATGTGTGGCTGGGCATTTTGTGCACTTTTCGGAGGCATTCATATCTTCCATTAGATTCTTGATGGGTCCATTACTCCAAAAAGCTCAGGAGACGTGGCTCTGGCCTGTGCCTATTTTTCAGGACTGTTCTGTTGTGCCCTTTCCTGGTGAATGAATTGCACTGATAATTGTCTATTTTTAGAAAGCAGCTCTTTATAAGCCACAAACTTCCATCTAGCCATCATTAAATGAATCCCCAGTTCCACACACTTGGTGAAAACCCTTATTTGTAAAGCATGAAGGTCTACTCTCTATTACTAAGGTGGAAAAATATTTTTTTCATTGTACTTCAAAGAGGCTGAAAGCAACGAGTCTCATAAAAATATGAAAACCTAGGTAAGTTGCTCAAAAGCAGGAGAGCCCTTGGAAATTTCCTGGTAAAGAAAATGTCTGCTTCAAGCTGCCTCTGGGTCTCACAGTGAACTTTAAAATGAAGAATTTCTTCCCCCAAGATTAACATCATTAATGTCAGAGGGAGTTGTTTGAAGTCACAGACCCTTAAGCAACATCCTTTAGAGAAAACTTGGCAGCAGCTCTTTGCCTCCAAGAGTCAAATCCCACACCCAACCTTCACTCTGCCAGCAGCTCAGCTGTCACAAACGTAACTGTCCTCTCCTTCCTGGTGCCCACCTCCCACTTGTCACCTGGGTCAGTGGAGGGCTCCCTTGCATCAAAGGCAAGCCACCTCCCTACCCTCACCCAGGGCCAAATCTGACCCCAGAGCTACCGCCTGCATTTGGCCCTCCAGAGCCCCCCAGCTAAGCTGCCCAGTAAGGCTCCCTGAAGAATGGAAGGGCCTTGTCCCCGGATACCATGGGCTCACTCAAGGGTGGGAGCAGAGGATGCAGGGAGGATAGACAGCCCTGTACAACTGTGCTTGGGGCTGCCCTCTTAACCTTCCTGCTTTAGATCCTCAATAAGATTTATGACATTTTCAGAGAGCTTTCTAAAGCCTTCTTCCTGTGTCTGTAGGCTTTGAGGACCACTGTTCTCTGACACCTTCCTGGCTAGGGACAAAGGGAGGGTCTGAATAAGCTAAGGCATTTTTTCAAGGTTATACTTTAGGAGTTTTTATGTTTTGTTTTTGTTCCCTCTCTATTATGGAAATTTCCAAACATATGCAAAAGGAGAGCTAATAGAATGATAAACCTCTTTATACCTCGCACCCAGTTTTGACAATTCCATATCTGCCAGTCCTGGTTCATCTTGAACTCAGGTCAGCCTGAAGTTACTATCTTCCACCTGGGTGGGGCCTTAGTTCCTGTAAAACTCAGAGATGTGGATCAGGTGGTTCTGTATATCCCTTGATGAGGAGCTAGGACTCTGCTTTATTGCCTCGCTACTGCTTCTTGACTACTTTCCCTTTGTTTCTGCTTCCCCTCACTTCCCTATTAGTAACTGCTTGAATCTGCCCTTGGGAACTCAGGGAAGGTCTAGGAGGCTGAAACCTTTTTCCTACAAACAAGAAATGGGAAGACTTCCCTGGTGGCGCAGTGGTTAAGAATCCGCCTACCAATGCAGGGGACACGGGTTCGAGCCCTGGTCTGGGAAGATCCCACATGCCGCGGAGCAACTAAGCCCGTGAGTCACAACTACTGAGCCTGCGCTCTAGAGCCTGTGAGCCACAACTACTGAGCCCGTGTGCCACAACTACTGAAGCCTGCATGCCTAGAGCCCATGCTCCACAACGAGAAGCCACCGCAATGAGAAGCCTGCGCACCGCAACTAAGAGTAGCCTTGCGCACAGCAATGAAGACCCAATGCAGCCAAAAATTAATTAATTAATTAATTAACTTTAAAAAAAAGAATTGGGGGACACAGAAAGGCTTTTGTACCCAGAAGGGCCCTACAGGGTCCTGCTCGGTTTCAACTACACATACATGAGAGGTTCACAGACAGAAGGGTAAAATGAGGTATATGTGCCATCCTGAGCTAAGGGGTGGGATAGGGGCGTGGTGCTTCCAAAGACTGGAAGGTCTTCACAGGCCAATAAGAAGAGCAGATGTTTGGTAATTAGATGTTTGCTCCACCACAGAGATGGGGCCACTTAGATAAAATTTATTGCTGGTAATAACTCTTTTCCGGGAAAAATCCTCAATTTAAATTCTTCCAGGTGCTCAAAGGGAGGGGCAGTAGTTTCTTTTGAACCTGTAGGAGCTTGATTGCCTTTAGCTCAAAATAATCCTCATGCAAAAGTGGCACATTTGGGAAAGGCTGGTTCTAAAGCTTTACATTTCATAAATGGCTTTTTTTTTATGGTGTGTTTGAATCAGAATCCAAGTAAGCGCCACACTTTGCCATTGGTTGTAAAGCTCTTAAGTCTCTTTTCATGTTGAATTTCCCTTCCAACTCTTTTTTCCATGTCATTTATTTGTTGAAGAATGTGCTTCAGCTTTAGACATTCTATTTTTTGCTTTTGTCTCAGCTTCCTGTGAGATTCTTGATTTTTCTTTGCTTTGTCTTTTCTGGGAACCACGTGGGGGAGGAGGTTGGTAGTCTCGCTATGATGTCATTCATTTAATGCCCCATTTGGAGAACCCACCCCTTCTTCCACAGGGCCTGGTGCTTCCTCAGGCTCAGTCCCCCAGGCTCAGTCTCTCCAGCTGCCCGAAATGGTGTAGGGGGTGGGGTCTTGGGCCTATGTATGTTCATCAAAGACCACCAGGAGCGCACCTGCAGTGAAACAAAGTTGAGTTTATTGTCTTGTTGAAATGAGAGAGACTGGCATCGTGGAGACCTGCGGGCGCCTCTGAGAGAGTGTTATGAAGAACTTAGAATACGATTTGGACTTGAGTTAGGTGATCTGGAAGAGGGCTCAGGGAAGTGTGGTTGGCTCCGGATTGGGTGCTGTCTGGAAATGAGGGGTAATCCTGTGCTCGCTTAATGAACTTCATCTAGGAGTCAGGAGGAATGAAGTGTAATCAGTAAAGAAGCCTCAGGCACTTTCTGAGCCAGAAGAGGGGTCTCTGGAACATTCTTCAGGTCTCGGTTTTTCCTGTTCTTCTTCATGCTCAGGCGTGGCTGTGGAATGAATGGTCTCGTTTTTAATCTTCATCTGTCACGTCACCGAGTGGCCTTGTCTGATGGAGGTGTCCTAGGAAACTGTCTTTGTTCAACAGGAGAATATCATGGCCTCGTTGTGAGGGCCAGGCCAGCTCCCAGCTGTCAGGGGCCGTTTTGTTCTTCTCCAGTCCTAGGTGCCTCTGTTTTCAGCTCCCTGATGCCTCTGTTCTGAGCCTTGCCGGCTCTGGGCTCACTTCTGGGCTGGCTTCTCAGCTTGCCCCCCTGCCAGCTGTCAGCTTTCAGCTGCCTGTGTTTGCTAGGTCGGTGACCACTCAGGGATCTCTTTCCAAATTTGTGTTGCCTTCTCTCTCTGCTGTGAACCCTTGGCCTAGTCTCTTTACCTTTGGGGGGCTTATGCCTTTTTTTTGTCCCTTTACTGTCTTTAGAGGACTTTGGATTCAGAGCAGTTGCAGGTGACCGCATCCCCACAGCGTCTGTAACTGGCATTCGTGTCAGGATTTTGTCTGGGGCAGGCTTTTGTCAGAGAACTGCTCCTTAGTGAAGTCCTGTGCTTAGTGAGGGGATGTTTCGTATTTATTCCGACAAATCCCCTCCTTGAGTACGTGGGGGACATGTGTGGACCACAGGCTGATATTGGGATCAAGAAGGTTCCAGTTCCCTCACTTAATGAGAACTGCATTTTTTCTTCAGGCATCCCACTTTACCATCTGATTCTGTACCGAGGGCTGTGTCATCATGGGGGAGTCTCATGGACTCATTTGTTTAAGTGGATTCCCCACGGCTGAGTAACTTTGTTTCCTTACATCTGGAGCAGTAGAAATATCTGCTTCTTAGAAACCGTCAAGGTAGCAAATGCACACTTTAATAAGAAGCATACTTCTCATCTGTGAGACCCAGCATTTTTAATTAGCTGCCTGGACAGCTACTTGTCTTCTTTAAGGTATAAATTATTAAAGGCCAAGGGGGGAAACGTCCGTTTAATGCAATGACACGCTTATACCATTCGTCTTGGCAACCTGGCTTCACTCAGTTGTACTCTGTGGAGAAATAATGGCAATTTACAAAAGAATCATCGCTACGATATGATCCCAGGAAGCCGAAAATGTTCCACCACGGTCATAATTACACATCCCATGTAATGGGTTAAAGGTGGAGGAAATATCTTTGGTCCTGTTGCTCAGATGGAAGTCGGCACAGAGGATAGAAAGTCTGATTCCGGTTCTGCAAATCCCCAAACGTTTAACAGGGCTCATGGGAGACCCGTCAAGAGGGTCAGTGGTGCAGGAGCTGCATGAAACGGTCTGTGACGAAATCCACTTATAACACCTTTTTTCTTTAAAACCTTGCTTTTCTATGTATAATTGTATTTTTAAAGAGCCATATTTGCATGTAGACTGGGATTCGCTGTTGGAAGTGAACATAACCTCTGAATATGAGGAGGGCATGTTATTAGAAAATAACCATTGTCATTGATAGTGGGTAAAATTTTGACAATAGCACCACCTGCTGTGATTTACAGTATGACCCTTGTATGCCACATACAGTGCACGTCTCATTTTCACAATAGCTCCATTTAGCCAGTGAGGAAAGAAGGCCAGAGAGGTTGACAATGTTACACAGTTAGGGAGCAATGAAGCCTCAGTTCAAACCTGAGTCTGACTCAGCTCAGGTCACCTCCTCCAGGAAGCCTTCCCTGACCTCCACACACCCTCCACTATGACACCTGCATCGTACCCCAGATCTTGCTATGTGTCTGCCACAAAAGCAGGCTGGAACTTCTTCCTCATTTATTCCCAGTCCTGGCCCAAAGCAGCCTCTGGAAAAATTCATTCAAAGTGAACCTGATGTCAAGCCAAGCCTCTCTTTCCTTTGTGACCAGGCATTGCCACTGCCCTGTCCCTGTGTGGTCCTCTGGCTCTTGCACCCGGGGAACTGGGATGAGAACACTGTGAAAGGGGCCACACACTTCTGGAATAAAGTGTGAAGTCATCAGCATTGCGGCTGAGTTTTTTCCAAAAAAGGAATAAAACAAAGGAGAAGGGGCAAAGGTTGAGAGATGGCCGGCAGACAGTGAGGACACCCTTTGTATAGAGACCCATTTTGTAACCGAACTCTTGCTGGCAGCTCCCTACACATAGGCAAAGGTAGGAAGGGTTCAGGAAGTCCGTTGTGAATGCCAGAGGTCTGAGGAGTTAGAGAAATGAAGACAGCCCAGGACAAGGGGCCACAGCCCCAGAGGACTGAGGGGGCAGAGAAAGTCTCATTTTAAACTTAGAACCAAATCCATATACATATTTGAGTCTAAGACACGAGGCAGAAAATAATATTCAAAGGAAACAGGTTCCTTGGGTCTAGCGGGGAACGCCAGGTTTAAGCAGATATCAGACATTGTAGCCAAGTACAGGCTCGGAACTGGGGCTGCCCAGGTTTGGATCCCAGCTGTGCCACGTTCCAGTGCGTGACCTTGGACTAGTTGTTAATCTGTCTGTGCCTCAGTTAAACCTTCTGTAAAATGAAGGCAATAATAGTACGAATTTAACTGAGTTGTTTTGAAGATCAAGGTTAATACCCGTGAAAGGCTCAGATCACTCAGCATAGCCAGCATGGGTTGAGCACCTGTTCCGTGCCGTCCCTGTGCTCATTCACAGGATCTCCTTATCACCCCAGTGAGGTCAGTACCTCTATTAGCATCATCCCCATTTTACAGATGCAGAAACTGAGGCACAGATTGCTGACTATCTTTCCCAAGATCATTCAGCTAAGAAGCAGCAAAGCCAGAGGCTGAATCTGGACAATCTGGTGCCAGAATCCCTCTCCCAGCTACTTTGCCATGCTGCCTCTCAAAAATACTCTTTTTGTAGTATCAAGGTACCTGTTGTAGGTTGAATTGTTTCCCTGAGAAAGGTCTGTTGAAATCTTAACACCCGGGATCTGTTTGTGCTCATTTGGTTGGTCTTTGTTTTCTTCCACACGTGTCTAAATTTGTTTAGAATATTTCACATATACCAGTATTCAGGTATCTGGGATGAGACTTAACAAATGAACAGGCCCTCTGTGATAATACCACACGCAGCCTTGGGTGACGGAAGCAAATCCAGTAAATGAAAATTCCACTTTATACTGAAATGAATTATTTTCTTTTAAGAAGAGTTGATTAAATTCCAGCTCCACTGTTACCTTTGAAATATTGCTGGCCTCCTCTCCCCTCCCCCACCATCTCTCTCTGCAGGAAGGAGAAATGGTGACAGTAAGGACAGACTTTCCTTGTCACTTCTGTCTGACCACGAAGCAAGAACTGGTCAGTGATGTGGGAATGGCAGGACCCAGAGGCATGTCCCCTGGAGACAGGGAAGGATGGGGGTACAGGGCACATCGGGAGTGCCCCTAGGTCTGAAGGGACAATTTGAGTCGGCAAGTGTAAGCTCCGCAAGAAACTTCTGCTCTGACAAAGAAGTATTAAACAGGTAAAAGCTAGACATCTCTACAGCCACTGAAGACCACGTCTGAAAGTAGGAAGGCAGAGAGAGGAGGAGGAGGAAAGACAGCACTTTTGTAAAAGAATGGAAGGATGGATACCAACTGCCATATTACAGAGGTTAATTCTGGCACGGGGCCGCGGGATCACAGATGGCCTCTGTTTTGTTTTAATTTTATTTTGTTCTATGTTCTTTTGGGGGTTTTCCGTGTGTTCTGCCACAAACACCTATGACTTCTGGAACTAGGAAAGTTATTTTTAAGAATATGAGTGTTGGGGGGAGGGGGCAAGATGGTATATCTTGTAAGGCAGCATGATGTGATGGCAGAAGAGTCATATAAAAGATCACTACTGAAAGGCAAGCTGCAAACTTTAAGTTTTTACTGTGAGAAAATATTTTGCAACTGATAAGGAATCTTGAAATCATGGAGAGTGAAGAATTTGTCAATATTAGAAATCACAGTGAGCATGCTCCTGACTCAGGGCCCTTACACTCACTGTTCCCTCTGCCCCAACACTTTTCCCCCAGACTTCTGCCTGGTATCCTTCCTCACTTCAGGCAGGTCTCTGCTCCAATGTTTATCAGACGCCCCTGCACAGAAAAGCAGCCCCCATACCCCAACACATGAATGTCCCTTCACCAGAAAGTCATTATCAATGACAGCATGGATGAGGACCATCCTGGCCCAGAACAATAGTGACAACAGGCGATCATCATAGTATTCCTTGAATGAAAACATGAAGTCACTTAGATGTTTCAGGGGGTGGTGCAAGTGTCATTTTCTGGCCTTAGGTCAGGAGCCCCAGGTCTCTCTCTTCTCGGGGGCCCCTGAGGATGACACAGACATTGGACTCGCAAAGCAAAGCAATGGCATTAGCCACAAACTCCAACATATTCAGTTCCTGGTGAGTTTTCCATGAGAAAAGAGTTTAAAGACATTAGACACGTAGAACACAGACTTTGGCCCCAAAATGCCAACTCTCACTAAAATGAACCAGGATTAAATGGCTGATTCCAGATCTTGGGCCAAAAGTGTATAAGATGAACCTGGGCCATCTGGTCCTGCCTGAAAAAAAGGAGATCTCAAAGGGTCATGGCAAACAAAGACCCAAGAGTCAACTTGAAAAGGCTCCGTGGCCCAAATGTGACCATTTGAATAATGACAAGGTTTTGAAAGACATGAAATATATTAAAATATATGAGTTCATATTAATATTCCAAAAAAAAAACCCCAGAACGAAACAAAACTAATTGATTACCTTAGATAAGGCACAAACTTGTTATTCTGAAAACTGATAAGGCAAGGGAAAGAATTGAGCTTTATCCTGCTTTTCTCTACAACCTATATTTCAAGATAACCAAGTAAAGAAGGAAAATTTCTTTCTATTGAAAGCCATTCAAGCTAATAAATGAATAAGCAATGCGGTAATTAGAAAATCAGCATTTTGCAAATCCCCAATGAAAAACGGACCTAGGTAGCAATAATTAATGGCTGCTAACCATTCTGTGAAAGTCAATGGAATGTATTAGAATGAATGGATTAGGGTGAAAAACTAAACCCACTGATCAATGTGAGTTAGTGTCACCAAAACTGGGCAACTTTGCCTCTTGGGGTGATGCAATAGGAAGCATACAGCACTACCTAGGAAGTAATTTTGATGGAAAAAAAAGCCTAAATCTGACCAAGCCCTTGACCATACTCCCAGGAAAGGAAACGATCAGGGATAGAGGAACAGGTTAACAGATAGTTCTAGAAAGCAGTAAGCCAAATGTAGAAAATTCTACAGGACAAACGACCCAGTTTCTTCAATAAAGATATGGTTTTAAAGAAGAGAAGGCAAATTGTTAGATCAAAGGAGACTTGGGACATCACAATCAAATGCGGTATACGACCCTTATTTGCATCCTGATTTAAAAAAAAACAACTACAAGCATATGTTTTTGAAATAATCAGAGAAAAGTGAATATAAACAAGTATTGGACACTAATAGGAATTACTTATTTTGTTGGCTGTCATGATGTTATGGTTAGAGTTTTTAAGTCACTACATTTAGAGATACATATTGAAATATTTGCACGTGACATTATATGATATCTGAGGTTTGCTTTAAAATACTCCAGCAAGAAAAATATAAATGGGAGAGCACCTGAGACAAGAATGCTGAAAAGTGGATTTCTGTGGAAGAGGATATTGGCCCCTGCAGTTTTACACTCATGTAGCTTCTCATCTACCTGGGAGAGAAGACTGCTTTGCTTATTTTAAAATTTCCAATTTATTGTAGACCAATACTTTTGTAAAATACAATAAAAGTGAATTGCCAAAAAAGTTAAATGATAAAAAACCAGACATACAGCATATAAGTCTAAATTTTTCATTGGGTTCAACACACATACAATTATATTGAAATAAATACAGTCAGAACAAATATACTACATGGAAAGCGAAAATAATTTTTTTAAACCTATTTTGTGGCTGTTTTTCACTGAATGTGCCTATATAAGCAATGAATATGGAGAATTGCTATCACATTCATAACTTTTTGTCATTCCATAATCATAACTCATCAGAAAGTTATGAGTGAGATAGTGATTCCCCATATTAAATGCCTCTGCACACAGTTTGAACAAAAACCACGCATATCAATATTTAAAGTTTTTAATGTGACAATTGAGTTTGCTTCTTGCTTGTTAATTTATCTAAACTAGTTTGGCTTGATGACAACACTACTCACAGAGGATAATGTGCCTCTAAACTTTTCTTTGTTTCGTTGTCATGACACTTCTAGTAGAGAAATCAGACTCACAGAGGTGTGAATGGCAGGAGAGAGTTCAAGTCATTTCAGCAGGCTCAGAATATTCATTTTTAACTTGTACCAAAAATGAAGCAAATAATGATATATTTTCAATATTCGTCTTCAGTCCTTAATCCTAGCCAGTGCCATCAACTTATCCTGTAAAGTTGTACTTCAATTTAAATTATCCATACCTTTTGATGAAAAATTATTCCAGAGCCATAGATTTCTTACATGTGCATTGTCTTCTGATGGAAAATAAAATTCATATTCATAGGTGTATGAGTGTAGAGTAACAGGCCACTACCTACATTCCTAATTGTTGTTGAGACATGTCATAAAAATCATAGAAATCCTAACTTTTGCCTCTTTGATATTTTGTTGCATTCCTTTTTGGGTGGAAGTTTTAAGATCATTAAAAATATCTAAGAGGGCTTCCCTGGTGGTGCAGTGGTTGAGAGTCCGCCTGCTGATGCAGGGGACATGGGTTCGTGCCCTGGTCTGGGAAGATCCCACATGCCACGGAGCGGCTGGGCCCGTGAGCCATGGCCGCTGAGCCTGCGTGTCCGGAGCCTGTGCTCCACAACGGGAGAGGCCACAACAGTGAGAGGCCCGCGTACCGCAAAAACAAAAACAAAACAAAAAAACCCCCCAAAATATCTAAGAGATCAGACAAATCAACAAGTCCGGAGCTCTAGTTCACATCTTCAAACACTGGATCAGGGGCTTCCCTGGTGGCTCAGTGATTAAGAATCCGCCTGCTAATGCAGGGGACATGGGTTCAAGCCCTTGTCCGGGAAGATCCCAAATACCGTGGAGCAACTAAGCCCGTGCGCCACACTACTGAGCCTGCGCTCTAGAGCCCGCGAGCCACAACTACTGAGCCCTCAACCCACAACTACTGAAGCTCTCGTGCCTAGAGCCCATACTCCACAACAAGAGAAGCCACTGCAATGAGAAGCCCACACACTGCAACCAACAGTAGCCCCCGCTCGCTGCAACTAGAGAAAGTCCGTGCATAGCAACAAAGACCCAACACAGCCAAAAAAAAAAAAATAAATTAAATAAATAAATTTTAAAAAACATAAAAACACATTGGGTCAAACTGATTCCTTACCTTACAGAAAAATGGTGAATTTGTTCTGCATTGTATTCCAAAAGAATTCTCCCTGCAACAAGCACTGCGCCTCAGCATGCAGTAAGAGATTATTATGCTCCACATCCATACATCACATAAAAGTAGAATGACTTTTTTAATGAAGTATAGTTGATTTACATTATTTCATTCCTTTTTATGGCGGAATAGCATTCCATTGTATATATATACCGTACCTTCTTTATCCATTCATCCATCGAGGGATATTTAGGTTGTTTCCATGTTAATGCATTTTGCTTTTATGTAATTCACAGATTTTTAATTAATCATTAAATACACTAGTTCACGTGATTTTTTTATTTGTTTGTTTTGGTAACAAGACTTTCTCAGTGAAGGAAGCAGTGCATTAATTCACAAGCTCCTTAATCCAGGTGACTGGTCCAGAATATTCTCCCATCATTGCAACTATGCTATCAGAACACACTGTCCTACACAAAACAAACTCCAAACTACATTTGTTGATGATATATTCTTTTGTAATTTATATAGTTCAGAGCTAGTTGCGTTTATTGACAATGAAGTTAGAAAGAATACATATCGCCATCATGTTTAAATTTCACACATACTAGAATTACCATATTAACAAATCTGTGCATTCTTTATGCTACAATTAAAAATTCTTTACTGGCTTTATTTGCTCTGTGGGTTTGTTTTCTTTATACTAGGCAGTTCCTCCCTGTATCAAGCTATGGTCAATGAAACATGGGGTCAAATAACATAGGGTTAAAAATAAATCATTGGATTGCTATTTTCCTAATTAAGCTAATAATTTGCTAAATTAAAAACAGAAAAACTTGATTTTAAAAAAATAACAAGTCATAAAAATAAATAAATGCTTAAACTAGGAGTTTTATAACTTTTAGATTTCAATTGCCAAATTAAACTGAAAATTGTATATGTTGCAATGTGTATCTGGTACATCAGTCACACCGTACACAATTCATCATGTAAGTTTATTTATTTATTTATTATTTATTTATTTATTTATTTTGTGGTACGCGGGCCTCTCACTGTTGTGGCCTCTCCCATTGCGAAGCAACAGGCTCTGGACACGGAGGCTCAGCGGCCATGGCTCACAGGCCCAGCCACTCCGCGGCATGTGGGGTCTTCCTGGACCGGTGCACGAACCCATGTCCCCTGCATCAGCAGGCAGACTCTCAACCACTGCACCACCAGGGAAGCCCACATCATGTAAGTTTAAAGAATCCAAACTCTCTATCCTGCTTCTTAAGATGAATCCAGTGACAGGCACTTGGAAGTCATGGCAATGTCAAATTTCTGTGAAAGTTTCTCAGTGTTTACTCTCAATTTCTGTACTTAATGCCTCATGGATCAGAAACAAACAGACTGTGGACACCATGGGTCCATGGACTATAGTTTGAGTAGCGCTACATTGTACTATTCTCTCTACTTTTGTGTGTGTAACTGTTTTCTATTACTGCATAACAAATTACCACAAACTTAGTGGCTTAAAATAACACAAATTTACTCTGTCACAGTTTTTGTGGGTTAGGAGTCCAGGAATACTTAGTTGGGTTCTCTGCTCAGGGTCTCACAAGGTGACAGTAAAGATGTCATCTGGGCTGCATTCCCATCTACAAGCTCAACTTGGGAAGAATTAGCTTCCAAGCTCCCTCAGGTTGCTGGCAAATTCAGTTCCTTGCATTGTAGGACTGAGGTTTGTGCTCTGATTGGCTGTTACTCTCCTTAGGCAGTTAACAGCATGGCTGTTGACTTCATCAGGGCCAGCAGGAGACAGTCTCAGTTGCTTTGCATTTCTTTTAAAGAGTTCATCTGATTAGGTCATGCCTGTACAGGTAAATCTCTCTTTCCATTAACTTGAGGTTGGCTCATTAGTTCAAGATGGTGGAGTAGAAGGATGTGCGCTCACTCCCTCTTGTGAGAGCACCAGATCACAACTAACTGCTGAACAATCATTGACAGGAAGACACTGGAACTCACCAAAAAAGATACCCCACATCCAAAGACAAAGGAGAAGCCACAGTGAGATGGTAGGAGGGGAGCAATCACAATAAAATCAAGTCCCATAACTTCTGGGTGGGTGACTCACAAACTGGAGAACACTTATACCACAGAAGTCCACCCACTGGAGTGAAGGTTCTGAGCCCCATGTCAGGATTCCCAACCTGGGGGTCTGGCAATGGGAGGAGGAATTCCTAGAGAATCAGACTTTGCAGGCTAGAGGGATTTGATTACAGGATTTTGACAGGACTGGGGGAAACAGAGACTCCACTCTTGGAGGGCACACACAAAGTAGTGTGCACATTGGGACCCAAGAGAAGGAGCAGTGACCCCATAGGAGACTGAACCAGAGCTCCCTGCTAGGGTTGGAGGGTTTCCTGCAGAGGTGGGGGGACGGCTGTGGCTCACTGTGGGGACAAGGACACTGGCAGCCGAAGTTCTGGGAAGTAATCCTTGGCGTGAGCCCTCTCAGAGTCCACCATTAGCCCCACCAAAGAGCTGGGTAGGCTCCAGTGCTGGGTCTCCTGAGGCCAAACAACCAACAGGGAGGGAACCCAGCCCTACCCATCAGCAGACAAGCAGATTAAAGTTTTACTGAGCTCTGTCCACCAGAGCAACATCCAGCTCTACCCACCACCAGTCCCTCCCAACAGGAAGCTTGCACAAGTCTCTTAGATAGCCTCATCCACCAGAGGGCAGACAGCAGAAGAAGGAAGAATTACAATCCTGCAGCTTGTGGAACAAAAACCACATTCATAGAAAGACAGACAAAATGAAAAGGCAAAGGACTATGTAACAAATGAAGGAACAAGATAAAACCCCAGGAAAACAATTAAATGAAGTGGAGATAGGCAACCTTCCAGAAAAAGAATTCAGAATAATGACAGTGAAGATGATCCAGGACCTTGGAAAAAGAATGGAGGCAAAGATCGAGAAGATGCAAGAAATGGTTAACAAAGACCTAGAAGAATTAAAGAGATAAACAATACAATAACCGAAATGAAAAATACACAAGAAGGAATCAATAGCAAAATAACTGAGGCAGAAGAACAGATAAGTGACCTGGAAGACAGAACGGTGGAATTCACTGCCACAGAACAGAATAAAGAAAACAGAATGAAAACAAATGAAGACAGCCTAAGAGACCTCAGGGACAACATTAAATGCACCAACATTCACATTATAGGGGTCCCAGAAGGAGAAGAGAGAGAGAAAGGACCCAAGAAAATATCTGAAGAGATTATAGGGACTTCCCTGATGGCGCAATGGTTAAGAATCCACCTGCCAATGCAGGGGACACAGGTTCGAGCCCTGCTCCAGGAAGAGCCCACATGCCATGAAGCAACTAAGCGTGTGCACCACAACTACTGAGCCTGCACCCTAGAGCCCGTGAGCCACAACTACTGAAGCCTGCGATCCTAGAGCCCATGCTCTGCAACAAGAGAAGCCACTGCAATGAGAAGCCCGTGCACAGCAACAAAGAGTAGCCTTCCTTGCCACAACTAGATAGAAAGCCTGTGCTCAGCAAAGAAGACCCAATGCAGCTTAAATAAATAAATTTATAAAGAAAAAAAAAAGAGAGAGAGATTATAGTTGAAAAATTCCCTAACATGGGAAAGGAAATAGCCACCCAAGTCCAGGAAGCACAGAGAGTCCCAGGCAGGATAAACCCAAGGAGAAACACACCAAGACACATAGGAATCAAACTGACAAAAATTAAAGACAAAGAAAAATTATTGAAAGCAACAAGGGAAAAATGACAACTAACATACAAGGGAACTCCCATAAGGTTAACAGCTGATTTCTCAGCAGAAACTCTACAAGCCAGAAGGGAGTGGCATGATATATTTAAAGTGATGAAAGGGAAGAACGTACAGCCAAGACTACACTACCCGGCAAGGATCTCATTCAGATTCGACGGAGAAATCAAAAGCTTTACAGACAAGCAAAAGCTAAGGGAATTCAGCACCACCAAACCAGCTCTACAACAAATGCTAAAGGAACTTCTCTAAGTGGGAAACACAAGAGAAGAAAAGGACCTACAAAAACAAACCCAAAACAATTAAGGAAATGGTTATAGGAACATACATACAGATAATTACCTTAAACATGAATGGATTAAATGCTCCAAACAAAAGAAACAGGCTTGCTGAATGGATACAAAAACAAGACCCATATATACGCTGTCTACAAGAGACACACTTCAGATCTAGGGACACAAACAGACTGAAAGTGAGGGGATGGAAAAAGATATTCCATGCAAATGGAAATCAAAAGAAAGCTGGAGTAGCAATACTCATATCAGATAAAATAGACTTTAAAATAAAGAATGTTACAAGAGACAAGGAAGGGCACTACATAATGATCAAGGGATCAATCCAAGAAGAAGATATAACAATTATAAATATATATGTACCCAACATAGGAGCACTTCAATATATAAAGCTTTTGCACAGAGAAGGAAACTATAAACAAGACGAAAAGACAACCCTCAGAATGGAAGAAAATATTTGCAAACAAAGGATTAATCTCCAAAATATATAAACAGCTCATGCAGCTCAATATTAAAAAAACAACCCAATCATAAAATGGGAATAAGACCTAAATAGACATCTCTCCAAAGAAGACATACAGATGGCCAAGAGGTACATAAAAAACTGCTCAACATCATTAATTATTAGAGAAATGCAAATCAAAACTACAGCCAGGTATCACCTCACACCAGTTAGAATGGGCATCATCAGAAAATCTACAAACAACAAATGCTGGAGAGGGTGTGGAGAAAAGGGAACCCTCTTGCACTGTTGGTGGCAATGTAAACTGATACAGCCACTATGGAGAAGAGTATGGAGGTTCCTTAAAAAACTAAAAATAGAATTACCATATGACCCAGCAATCCCACTACTGGGCATATACCCAGAGAAAACCATAATTCTAAAAGACACATGCATCCCAACGTTCACTGCAGCACTATTTACAATAGCCACGTCATGGAAGCAACCTAAATGCCCATCGACAGATGAATGTATCAAGAAGATACGGTACAAAGCAGGAATAAAGACGCAGACCTCCTAGAGAACGGACTTGAGGTTATGGGGAGGGGGAAGGGTGAGCTGTGACAGGGCGAGAGAGAGTCATGGGCATATACACACAAACAAACGTAGTAAGGTAGATAGCTAGTGGGAAGCAGCCGCATGGCACAGGGGTATTGGCTCGGTGCTTTGTGACAGCCTGGAGGGGTGGGATAGGGAGGGTGGGAGGGAGGGAGACGCAAGAGGGAAGACATATGGGAACATATGTTTATGTATGACTGATTCACTTTGTTATAAAGCAGAAACTAACACACCATTGTAAAGCAATTATACCCCAATAAAGATGTTAAAAAAAAAAAAAGAAGATACGGTACATATACACAATGGAATTTTACTCATCCATAAAAAGGAACAAAACTGGGTCATTTGTAGAGACGTGGATGGACCTAGAGACTGTCATACAGAGTGAAGTAAGTCAGAAAGAGAAAAACAAATATCGTATATTAACGCATATATGTGGAATGTAGAAAAGTGGTACAGATGAATCGGTTTGCAGGGCAGAAATAGAGACACAGATGTAGAGAACAAACGTATGGACACGAAGGGGGCAAAGTGGAGGGGGGGATGATTTGGGAGATTGGGACTGACATATATACACTAATATGTATAAAGTAGATAACTAATAAGAACCTGCTGTATAAAAAATAAATAAATAAAGGCAAAAAAAATCAGCTTACTTTATTGTATAGCTACAAAGAAAGAAAATGTATTCAGCAAATATATTGTTATTTGGATACACAATGATTTTACCTCCCCCTGACGTATTTCATGTATCCAGGACTAAAATCTTCTCCAGAAAAAGAGAATAAAGGAATAAAATATTTTTTAAAAACAACAACAACAAAAAAACGAGGTCTATTGCTTAGGGACTTTAGCTACATTTGCAAAATTCCTTCATTTTTGCCATATATGAAACCAGTCATGGGCATAACATCAGGGGGTGGAGATCATGAAACTCTCTTAGAATTCTGCCTACAAGGTGTGTTTTAAATTTTCTTAATAATAATAATAAAATAAATTATATATATAATATAGAGAAAATATATAATTAATGAATTATACATAGAAAACCCTAAAGACTCCACCAAAAAACTGTTAGATTTAATAAACAAGATCAGTAAAGTTGCAAGATACCAAATCAATATACAAAAATCAGTTACAATTCTATACAGTAAAAATGAATTATCAGAAAGAGAAATTAAGAAAACAACCCCATTTACAATTGTATCAAAAAGAATAAAATAGCAAGACTGAATTTAACCAAGGAGGTGAAGAATCTGTACACTGAAAACTGTAAGACTCTGATGAAAGAAACTGAAGAAGACACAAATAAATGGAAAAATATTTTATGCCCATAGTTTGGATCAATTAATAGTTAAAATGTCCAAATAAAAAATAGTTAAAATGTCCATACTACTCAAAGGGATTTACAGATTCAGAGCAATCCCTATCAAAATACTAATGACATTTTTCACAGAAATAGAACAAACAATCCCAAAATTTGTATACAACCACAAAAGACCCCAAATAGCCAAAGCAATCTTGAGAAAGAAGAACAAAGCTGGAGGCATCACACTTCCTGATGTTAAAAGAAACAAGCCCCAAATGGAGTCACCTGTGCTAAGACCCACCAAGACTACCTAACCTAACTGCAGTTTCAGCTTCTCCCAAGAATGGAAATTTAAACAAATCAGTCTTGATTTCCTGGTCAGCACTAGTGAGATAATCTGCCTAAGACCCACTGCCTATCCCTAAAGGAAGATAACCTTTCCTGAAGTAATCTACTCTTTTCATTTCCTTGTCCCACTCTCTTTTTACCTATAAAAACCTTCCATTTTGTACAACTCCTTGGAGCACCTTTCTGCTTACTAGACGAGATGTTGCCCAATTCATGAATCTTTGAATAAAGCCAATTAGATCTTCAAATTTACTCAGTTGAATTTTGTGGGTTTTTTTGAATTTTGTTTTTTAACATTGATTTTCTGACTATATTACAAAGCTATAGTAATGAAAACATTATGGTATTGGCATAAAAAGAGACACATAGCTCAAAGGAACAGAATAGAGAGCCCAGAAATAAACCCATGTATATACAGTCAATTAATTTAGGAGCCAAGAATATACAGTGGGGAAAGGATAGTCTCTTCAAGAAATGTTGCTGAGAAAACCAGACAACCACATGCAAAAGAATGAAACTCGACCACTATCTTTCACCATACACAAAAGGCAACTCAAAATTGAATAAGACTTAAACATAAGGCCTGAAACCATAAAACTCCTAGAAGAAAATACAAAGGATAAGCTCTTTGACATTGGTCTTGGCAATGATTTTTTGGATTTGACTCCAAAAGCAAAGGCAACGGAAGCAAAAATAAACAAATGGGACCACATAAAACTAAACAGCTTCTGCACAGCAAAGGAAACTATCAACAAAATAAAAAGGCAGCCTACAGAATGGGAGAAAGTATTTACAAATCAAATATCTGATAAAAGTTAATATGTGAAATATAAAGAACTCACACAACTCAATAACAAAAACAAAACAAAACAAAACCATTCAGTTAAAAATGGGCAGAGGAAGTAAATAGACATTTTTCTGAAGACATACAAATGGCCAACAGGTACATGAAAACATGCTCAACATCACTATCACCAGGGAAATGCAAATCAAAACCACAATAAGATATCACCTTATACCTGTTAGAATGGCTCTTATCAAAAAGACAAGAGATAACAAATGTTAGTGAGGATGTGGAGAAAAGGCAACTCTTGTGCACTGTTGGTGGGAATGTAAATTGGTGCAGCCACTATGGAAAACTACTATATGATCCAGTAATCTTACTTCTTGTATTTGTATAAGAAAAATGAAAATATCTTTAAAATGAAAATAAGAGGGCTTCCCTGGTGGCGCAGTGGTTGAGAGTCCGCCTGCCGATGCAGGGGACACGGGTTCGTGCCCCGGTTCGGGAAGATCCCACATGCCGCGGAGCGGCTGGGCCCATGAGCCATGGCCACTGAGCCTGCGCGTCCGGAGCCTGTGCTCCACAACGGGAGAGGCCACGGCAGTGAGAGGCCCGCGTACCACAGAAAAAAAAAAAAGAAAGAAAATAAGAAAGAGCAGTCTTTGTAAAATTAGCAGAACAATAGTGTCACATGACCCACCTTCTCATCACTGCCGATGCTAGAGTCCAGAGGCCAGGGGAATGCACAGAGTATTTGATGTCACTGTGAAGTCTTTTATGGAATGAAATGATTAACACTCAGGGGCATGATGAGGTTGATGGATGGATTTGCTTCCAGGGAAGCAATGTTCCTGCAGTCTGTTGGTCAATGGTTTTGATGCTATTAGTGGGGCTTCCACTTAGAGCTCCAGGGGCCTGTATCTGTCCTTATCTTGTCAACATTTTTAGCAATAGCTTTGATGGTTATTCCATTTTCTGACAAAACAGAGCAGGGAAGAAGAGATAAAGTGATAGACAACAGAGTGAAGCTTGAGACTTATCTTGGGAGTCAGGAATGTCAAGTTAACACTAAAGAAGATTAATTTGCACAAAGATGAAGGTCAGGCTTTATACAGACATCTTCCTAGTCACTTGTAAATTGTGAGTGTGGGGAGACTTGAAAGAATTCCTGTGAAAAAAAAGATCTGGTGATCTCAGTCAATGCTAAGTCCAACGTCAACCAAGAGTTTGATGTGGCAGCTAAAAATATGAGTCCAACCGGGGTTTGCATCAATCCTTTCTGCACTGCCCTCTCCATGGACCACCACATCTGGGTGTTACACTTGAGAGCCTCCTCACTGGGTTCACAGTTGCCCAGCCTCCCTTTTCCCTCTTCCCTGGCCCACATATCATTGTATGTGAGGGGACCACTTCTACTTCCCAACACGCTAAACCTCAGCAACTCCTCATTCCCTACCAAGTCATGCACAAAACCTTGGCCTGTAAGGCAAAGAGCTTCATGTTTTGGCCAGCTCTTCTTTCCAGCCTTCTGCTTCCCTCTCTCTCCTACATGTTTCAATTGAACTTGAGATCTCACCATTTCCTGAATATATTCCAGTTTCTCTCCCCCTCACAGGCTGTCATCTCCCTCCTCAGCCTTCCAGCTGCACCTGCTGAAAGTTCCAATTCTTTCCATACCTTGCCTTACAACTTCTACCTCAACCCCCAATCTCTCACCCAGGAAACTCCATGTTTTTGTTCTCCTTTTATGGGTATATATTTTTTATTATGTCTGCCGTGTGAGTGTTGGGATTTCTGGGTGGGGCTCTGATGTGCACCTGGTGGAACGAGGCACAGGGTCCCAGGAAAGTCTGTATCGTGCTTCTCCTCCCCCCACTCCTCCTCATCGTGGCTCAGGCTGAGGAATCTGTGTTTAAAGAACAATAGCAGAATGAGAATAAAGTGCCAGGATTTAATGTGAACCAATGCCCTTATTCTACAAAGTAGAGCCCACTAGGAAAATTCAGTTAGAGTAGGCAGATTTGGTTCAAGGTCAAAGTGGGATACTTACTCTTCCCACCTGCACCTCCAGTGCAGAGAGAGGGGCAGATCGACAGAGAGACAGAGAGAGATGGAGGGGGTTCAAGTGGGCAGAGTCCACTTACCAAGAGTGGACACAACACAGAAACAGTGGACGGCTGGCCTGTCACTAGGCTCCAAGTCTTGCCTTAGGGAGGATGGACAGGGCACCACAAACGGGTGGTATCTTTTAAGGCTCAGCCACCTGGTCCCCTAGTAAAACAGGACCAGTGACTATCCTGGGATTTACCCAACCACAGGCACAACTTCCCCCTTAGAGGGAGACTGGGATGGCGTGGAAAGAGAAGCTTGGAGAGAGGTGCAGAATTGGTCTATTCCCAATTGGAAACTACTGGAGGACAGTAAAATTTAGTCAATCTAATTATAGAGGAAATAACTGCATTTTGTTTATTGCATATTTGGTGTGATTAAAAATTTACTGGAGAAAAATCATCCATGAAACGTATTTTAACATTTTTCTGAATGCCTCAATGACACTTGGTGCAAAACAAACAAAAAAATGATCTCTTTATAATAACCAAATTTTTAGCATGTACCTGACACAATGCTACTCAAGAAATCTGCAGAATTGAATTTGTGACTTACATTTTAAAACCGGTATTGACAAGTTTGAGTCAGTCAGGGTTTTAGTATCCAGAATGGAAGGAAGTCGTCTGAAAAACATTTAATATGAGCAAGATTCAGGTCACTTCTAGGGGTGAGAGGGGCTTTTTCTGAATTACAGAAACAAGGCCAAATAAGGTCAAATGATTATGGGACCCTACAGGACATGGTTTAAGGCTCTAACAACATAAAGGAGATGCTTCCAGCAATGAGCCCTTCAAATAGAGGAAAGGCTGCCTTGAGAGGCTGCCTGCGATTAGAGCAACAAAAAGAAGATTCTGGTTCTGAGTCAGGAATTAGACTCAACTTCCAAATCTGAGTCTATGAAAACTAACTTCATGTGGAATTTGAGAGAGAGAGAAAAGAGTGATTTAGCTAAACATTTGAAAACCAGATTTACATTCTTAAAGTCTCATTTAAGAAAAAAAAAAGGAAATCCCGTTTCTTTTCTCTTTATCCACGCTGCAGATGATGTGTTTCAGAGACACTCACACCACCATGTGTTTAATTATGTTGTATTATCATTGGGTCTTTAGAGTCAAATATAATCAGTCTCTGGGAATACTGGGTTTTTGCACCATTATGTCTTGAAATCATTTATATCCAAGCTTAAATGAATTCAAATAAACATACTTTTTCTCTAAAAGTTCAGGGTTATCTATTACTTTGAAGTTGGTAATTAGCTTTATTTATAGGGACATAACTGACATTTGACTGAAAAAAAATGCTGCAACAGGTTTGACTGTGGGTTTCAGTTAAAGAACAGATATTACTTAAATTTTCATTTTTTTCCTAACAAAGGATTTGTTGCAAAATTAACAAATCTGAAAGAGTGCAGGGCAAATGATAGCCTGTATATGCGTAAATATATGAACTGATAAAAGCTAGCATCTGAAGCCCAAGAGAAAGCCAGCTATTTGTCATTTGACAGCTGGGTGAGTGCTGTTTTAATTAATGTGATGAACTTGTGAATTTAGTCAATTTAATTATAGAGGAAATAACTGCATTTGTTTATTGCATATTTGGTGTGATTAAAAATTTACTGGAGAAAAATCATCCATGAAAGGTATTTTAACATTTTTCTGAATGCCTCAATGACATTTGGTGCAAAACAAAAAAACTGAAATATATATATATATATTTTTTTTTTTTTTTTTTTTTTTGCGGTATGTGGGCCTCTCACTGTTGTGGCCTCTCCCGTTGCGGAGCACAGGCTCCGGACGCGCAGGCTAAGCGGCCATAGCTCACGGGCCTAGCCACTCCGCGGCATGTGGGATCTTCCCGGACCGGGGCACGAACCCGTGTCCCCTGCATCGGCAGGCGGACTCTCAACCACTGCGCCACCAGGGAAGCCCTATGAACTATATTTTGTGCTTAATATTGAGTTGTATTTCTTCATCACAATCTGAGCTAGATTTGGTCAGAATCAGCCTGTTGTAAATCAGCAGCTGCTGCCACAACTCACCAGAATAAAACAAATTATGAAAAGATTGTTTATTAGGTTGAGCCCCGTCTTTATTAGTCAATTGCTACAATTTTATTTTATAGTCTCATTTAATTCTAATGCTTTCTCTGTCATAAAAATGTTAATAATTTCTCTTAGTATTTCATATTAATTTGTCAAACCAAGCTTAAACAATGCCATAAGCCTGTCCTGCAAGAGATTTGGTGGTGGATGGGGAAGCCAACTCAATATACCAGTATTATGGGCCAAGGATCAAGTCCAATTTCTAAAAAAAGGTTATTGAGCACCTTCTAGCACCTTCTATGTGGCAGGCACCATCCCAGGCTAGCAGTACTGGGTAAACAATATAGACCAGGTTCCTGGCTTTGGGAACTCACAAGTCTGATGGAGGAAATCTCCATGTAAAGAAGCCATTGTGTTACAAAGCAGGGTAGCCATGGTGGGAAAGAAGAGGGACACCAGGGTCACCAGCCAGCCAACCCAAGAAAAAGCACAGCACTGAGGTATCTTTTTAGAGACTTCTTGACTTGGGGGTCCTTCGCCAGGTTTAACTAAATTAAGAGTAGTAGAATACATTTAGATCCCACTTTATTTTGAAATGTGAAATAACATGTAATGGTTAATTTTATATATCAACTGAACCATGGGATGGACAGATATTTGGTTAAATATTATTCTGAGTGTGTCTGTGAGGGTGTTTATGGATTGGATTAAGATGTGACTCAGTAGAATGAGTAAAGCAGATTGCCCTCCTCAGTGTGGGTGGGTCTTATCCAATCAGATTAAGGCCTGAATAGAACAAAAAGGCTGAGTGAGGGAATCACTCTCTCTCTACCTGTCTCTGAGTTGGGACATTGGTCTCCTCTTGCCTTTGGATGCAGACTTGGACTGGAAGTTACACTATCAGCTCTCCTGCTTCAGACTCGGGCTGGAACTTCTTAGCCTCCATAATCATATAAGCCTATTCCTTATAATAAATCTCTTTACATATATATTCTGTTGGTTCTGTTTCTCAGGGGAACCCTGACTAATACACCATAACGCAGTCAACCTGTGAATATCCATTAGCTTCCAGTAGAAATGGTGTAGTTCTGCCTCCCCGGAGGGCTTCTCAACTCGATTAAACAAATTGAACCGATATTAAAATACTCCTTTCATTGACCTAAAGTGGGCGTGTGTCTTAAGTGGAATGTACCAAGCAATTAAATTTTCCAGTTACGTGAGGACTGATTCATGTCACTCCCAAAGACTCCAAAGCATTCTCCTTTCTTCCGTGACTTCCACCTTCAGAAATGAACACTGCAATCAGAAGACAGAACTAAGGTGGCCTCTAGGACAGTGATTCAGAAATGGGATGCTCAGACCACTCACGGCCCTGTTGAAACTGTGGATTTCCAGGCCCCCTCTGGCATCTCTGTGGGGAACCCTGTGGGGGTGGATAAACTCAAGGACCTCACTGCAATTGGAGCACAGTTCAGCAAGAAGGTCTCAGGACATGTCCTGACAGCCATTTTCATCACTGCCTTTTACAATTAATTCTAGAAACACATGTTTTCTAAACGCACCATTGTTTTGTTTTGTGTGGTCTTTTAAAAAGAACTGTCTCTAGTTTCTGCCACTTCCAATCAATCTTAGCTCTTGCAGCCCTGCCAGTTCTCATAGACACCTGACACTTCCTGCTGTCTGCTGTAGAGTAGCTTTGGGGATAGAGATTATTTCCTTTCCTCCTTCTCAAGCCCCACCCTAAGCTTTTTCTGTTTAACTAAGAAAAAGCAGAAATTGGTTAAATCTGTATTTTTAGGGAATCTTTTCCTAGTTGTGTTAGGGCCATAGTTGTTGATCTGGTGACAGAAGAAATTCCTGACTGATTAAATGTGCTATGTCTAGATGCTCTAGCAATAAAATTGTGCCCTTGAAGTGAGAGCCTGGCCCCAGATGGGGTCCTGTGGGAAATGTCTCAATGTGGGAGCAAGACTGCTTCAGACCTGGGAGAGGTCCCATGCAGTGGAGCCCTTCATGACTCCCCCCACTCACTATCCCTGCCTCCTGGGACATATGTCCCCTCCTCAACCTGGAGGAGAGAAGGCAGTTTGTAGATTGAGATGTCAAATTGCCCCAGTAAAAGGCATAAATGGGCTGGCATAACTTTATTATGTACAGCTCATAACTTAATTAACAGCCCCTCCTCCTTTTGGCTTCAACCCAAATGCCCATCAACTGATGAATGGATAAACAAAATATGGTGTATCCATACAATGAGATATTATTTAGCCATAAAAAGGAATGGATGAAGCTGAAAACATTATGAGAGATGAAAAAAGTCAGTCACAAAATGTACTTGAAAGAAATAGAAAATATGAACAGACCAATCACAAGCACTGAAATTGAAACTGATTTAAAATCTTCCAACAAACAAAAGCCCAGGACCAGATGGCTTCACAGGTGAATTCTATCAAACATTTAGAGAAGAGCTAACACCCATCCTTCTCAAACTCTTCCAAAATATAGCAGAGGGAGGAACACTCCCAAACTCATTCTACGAGGCCACCATCACCCTGATACCAAAACCAGACAAGGATGCCACAAAGAAAGAAAACTACAGGCCAATATCACTGATGAACATAGATGCAAAAATCCTCAACAAAATACTAGCAAACAGAATCCAACAGCACATTAAAAGGATCATACACCATGATCAAGTGGGTTTATTCCAGGATTCTTCATATGCAAGGATTCTTCAATATACGCAAATCATTTAATGTGATACACCATATTAACAAATTGAAGGAGAAAAACCATATGATCATCTCAATAGCTGCAGAGAAAGCTTTCGACAAAATTCAACACCCATTTATGATAAAAACCCTGCAGAAAGTAGGCATAGAGGGAACTTTCCTCAACATAATAAAGGCCATATATGACAAGCCCACAGCCAACATCGTCCTCAATGGTGAAAAACTGAGAGCATTTCCACTAAGATCAGGAAGAAGACAAGGTTGCCCACTCTCACCACTCTTATTCAACATAGTTATGGAAGTTTTAGCCACAGCAATCAGAGAAGAAAAGGAAATAAAAGGAATCCAAATTGGAAAAGAAGAAGTAAAGCTGTCACTGTTTGCAGATGACATGATACTATACATAGAGAATCCTAAAGATGCTACCAGAAAACTACTAGAGCTAATCAATGAATTTGGTAAAGTAGCAGGATACAAAATTAATGCACAGAAATCTCTGGCATTCCTATACACTAAGGATGAAAAATCTGAAAGTGAAATTAAGAAAACACTCCCATTTACCATTGCAACAAAAAGAATAAAATATCTAGGAATAAACCTACCTAAGGAGACAAAAGACCTGTATGCAGAAAATTATAAGACACTGATGAAAGAAAATAATGATGATACAAATAGATGGATAGGTATACCATGTTCTTGGATTGGAAGAATCAACATTGTGAAAATGACTCTACTACCCAAAGCAATCTACAGATTCAGTGCAATCCCTATCAAACTACCACTGGCATTTTTCACAGAACTAGAACAAAAAATTGCACAATTTGTATGGAAACACAAAAGACCCCGAATAGCCAAAGCAATCTTGAGAACGAAAAACAGAGCTGGAGGAATCAGGCTCTCTGACTTCAGACTATACTACAAAGCTACAGTAATCAAGACAGTATGGTACGGGCACAAAAACAAAAATATAGATCAATGGAACAGGATAGAAAGCCCAGGGATAAACCCACGCACATATGGTCACCTTATCTTTGATAAAGGAGGCAGCAATGTACAGTGGAGAAAGGACAGCCTCTTCAATAATTGGTGCTGGGAAAACTGGACAGGTACATGTAAAAGTATGATATTAGATCACACCCTAACACCATACACAAAAATAAGCTCAAAATGGATTAAAGACCTAAATGTGAGGCCAGAAACTATCAAACTCTTAGAGGAAAACATAGGCAGAACACTCTATGACATAAATCACAGCAAGATCCTTTTTGACCCACCTCCTAAAGAAATGGAAATAGAAACAAAAATAAACAAATGGGACCTAATGAAACTTCAAAGCTTTTTCACAGCAAAGGAAACCATAAACAAGACCAAAAGACAACCCTCAGAATGGGGGAAAATATTTGCAAATGAAGCAACTGACAAAGGATTAATCTCCAAAATTTACAAGTAGCTCATGCAGCTCAATAACAAAGAAACAAACAACCCAACCCAAAAATGGGCAGACGACCTAAATAGACATTTCTCCAAAGAAGATATACAGAGTGCCAACAAACACATGAAAGAATGCTCAACATCATTAATCATTAGAGAAATGCAAATCAAAACTACAATGAGGTATCATCTCACACCAGTCAGAATGGCCATCATCAAGAAATCTAGAAACAAATGCTGGAGAGGGTGTGGAAAAAAGGGAACACTCTTGCACTGCTGGTGGGAATGTGAATTGGTACAGCCACTATGGAGAACAGTATGGAGGTTCCTTAAAAAACTACAAATAGAACTACCATATGACCCAGCAATCCCACTACTGGGCATATACCCTGAGAAATCCATAATTCAAAAAGAGTCATGTACCAAAATATTCATTGCAGCTCTATTTACAATAGCCAGGACATGGAAACAACCTAAGTGTCCATCATCAGATGAATGGATAAAGAAGATGTGGCACATATATACAATGGAATATTACTCAGCCATAAAAAGAAACGAAATTGAGCTATTTGTAATGAGGTGGATGGACCTAGAGTCTGTCATACAGAGTGAAGTAAGAAAGAAAGAGAAAGACAAATACCGTATGCTAACACATATATATGGAATTTAAGAAAATAAAAAATGTCATGAAGAACCTAGGTGTAAGACAGGAATAAAGACACAGACCTACTAGAGAATGGACTTGAGCATATGGGGAGGGGGAAGGGTAAGCTGTGACAAAGTGAGAGAGTGGTAAGGACATATATACACTACCAAACATAAAATAGATAGCTAGTGGGAAGCAGCCGCATAGCACAGGGAGATCAGCTCGGTGCTTTGTGACCACCTAGAGGGGTGGGATAGGGAGGGCGGGAGGGAGGGAGACACAAGAGGGAAGAGATATGGGAACATATGTATAACTGATTCACTTTGTTATAAAGCAGAAACTAACACACCATTGTAAAGCAATTATACTCCAATAAAGATGTAAAAAAAAAAAAAATGTACTTGAAGGGCCCTGCAGAACCAAAGCAAGAGTGCAAATCTTCAGTGAGGGATCTGAGGAGAGAAACTCTGCAGTACAGCTCAGCAATCTGGTCCTGGGCTCCAGCCTTGAAATTTACTAGCTTTACGGACTTAGTCAAGATTCAAATTTTTCTAAACTTGAATTTTCTCATCAGTAAAATTAGGAAAACAGTGTCTTCATTTGTGAGGTTTGAATGAGACTGTGTGTGTGTTCAGTGCTATGGTAGTTTATTACAGAAATGGGCCCCCAATTACTTCTTCCTGTATCTCCACCCTTCGTGGTCTCATCCCACATTGATTCTGGGATTAGCTACATGACTTGCTTTGACTGATGGCACATTCGCAGACATAATTTGAGCAGAGGCTTAACATACTGTGCATTGGGACTTGCCTTCTTATACCACATAAGTCTACCACGAGAAGACGCCTGAGCTAGCCTGCTGGAGACGTGTGGCTCAGCTGTCTGCCCAGCCATGAGAGTGAGGCCGTCTTAGACCATCCTATCCCAGCTGAGCTGCCAGATGACTGGAGCCATACGAGAGACTCCAGGTGCAGAAGAACCAGCCAGCTGAGCCCAGCCCCAATTGCTAACCTACCTGTCAAAACCCACTAGGAACACACTTGTAATCGAGCAAAGTTAGCTTTATTTCGAGTGCTGCAGCAATGGAGAGTGTACACCAGAGGAACCAGGAAGGGGAAGCCAGGAGGGGCTTATTATAGCATCTGGGTGTCTGTTGGGTGATTCCATAAGGCATTTAGGGAAGTGGGAGCCAGTTTTTGACTGGGTGCTTTCAGAAAATGGGGCCACCTTGGTGACTGGATCTCTTGATAATTTTTATCTATGAGGCAGGAGGACTAAAGTGGGACTACATTTGTCAGCAGTAACTCATATTAGCTGGAAGGAGGTGTTCAGTTAGTTTTGAGTTGCAGAATGTCCTTGTCTCTGTATAGTTTCAGGCATGATCACAAAATAGTCTTGTTCTGTCTTATTCCATCGTGGTCAAAGAATGGCCTTGTCTGAGTATTGTTTATATGCTGTGAAAACTGTTAATGTACATTCAGGAACACTACAGCTGCCAGCTGTTGGGGCCACTTTTTACTTTGTTACACAGAATCATAGGCAAATAATTGTCTTAAGCCTCTAGGTTTTGGGGTGGTTTTTAATTCAGAAATATATAACTAATATGAGCTCTTTGTAATGCCTAAAGTGCTGTGCAGGCTTTCTGATCCCTTCTGGGGTTATATATGTAGAAAGCCCTGACTTCATGGGCTTAAAGTAGAGGAAGTAGCAGAATGTGAGGAAGTTAACCAGGACCAGCTGAGGACAAGGAGCAGGTGGGGACTTCAGAGGCCCGAGGTGGCCACATACATGCAGCAGACAGGGCTGGTTTAATCATCTCCTGCTTGAGTCTGATGCTGCCTCTTTCAGATACTGCTTCCCAGGACCAGACCATCATGTTCCATCTTTCCTAGGCCCTCCCCATCCAGGATCCACTCCTGGCTTGAAGGGTAGCAGGGCAAGGGCAGGTTCCCCAGGACCTTTTCTCAGCTAACATCTCTCACAGGCACATGAAAGCCTCTGGTGGTCTATGCATGAACAATCTATTCTGTTCACAGACCCTTCTGTGGGTTCAGCCATCATAAACAATATTGGAGCCTATTTTATATTTGGTAGAAAGATATACCTGCCCTTGCTCTGGGTACCAGAGGTATTGACCCATTTCAAGAAGGTGTGACAGAGGAGTCATAATGCTTGGTTATTGTTTCACCTCTTGAATGACCAATAACCCAAGAGTGAACTCTTCTGCTTTTTGACCAGGTACTTTTAGCTTAAATCACTGGCAGTCAGGCTCTGGTCATAAATCTCCTGAGGACAGGTCACGCTTCTTGCAGTTACTTCTTCTCTAGCCAAAACCTTCAGTGAAGTTCAGGGAAGAAAGAAGGACAGTAAATCTTATTTTCCTCTTACAAATACTCTATAGGCTAGTCCCCACTGACAGCTTAAAAACTGACTCAAACTTGATCAACTTCTGGGAGGTACTCTTTCACTCAGCTACAAGAATGTGTTTTTCCATTCACCCTCAAAGCCAGAGGCAGCCACTTTATCTGTCAGAGTCTACCACAGTTGGGTACAGAAAGATCCAGATGACTGAAAAGTAACCATTCATACTGGCTTCACAGAAAGGAAGAAAGTAAATCCCCAGTGGGAACACTGGGACATTTGTCTTGGTTCAGTAGGTCCTTGAAAGAACATGAGAAGCCCTTTCTTCATTTGAGGGTGTTGAATTGCATTTTATATGAAAATTTACCATTCCAATCACAGGGGACTTTTGAATTTCAGTGAATCCTCCCTTCCTTCCTTCTTGCTCTGTCGAACCAGCGAAGAGCCAAACATTGGCTAATTGCAGAGCCAGTGTCAACTCAACCACAGAAACCTGGATCATCCACTCTTGGCTACGCAGTTTGCCAGACAATGTCAATGTTAAGATAGGAAAGGATTCCATACTTTGAAGTCACAATCACTCAGCAATGATTCCACCCACTTCTACCCATGAGGAAGGGCCATTGGCCAGATTCCTGGCTCTGTACACCTCTGGCTGTCACATAACAGTTTTGCATCTCAGTGCCTTTGTTTGTGTCAATAGAATGTGTTTCTACCCATCTCACAGGATTGCTAGGAGGAAAGTACAAAATTTCTTTGAGGCGTATAAAATGATAAACTTATGCTCTGTGAAATTTTATACATTTATTTAATGTGTTATTCCACGACATCTCACCATAAGTCTATCACAGTAGGATAAATGGCAGCAGCCAAAACACATCCTCCCCACAAATAACAAGAATAGTTTGTGAGCTCCCCAAGGCTAAGAGCCATGTCCACTCATCCGTATATCCACTGTGACACACATCACCCAAGGAAATATCCCTAGGATAGGTGTGTTGAATAGATAGATGGAACACTGGATGGATGGATGGATGGGTGGGTGGGTGGGTGGGTGGTAGATGAACAGATATGGTGGATGATCGAATGGATGGATGCAGGACCAAGATGGTATGCAACAGCATGGGCATTTGGGTTGTCGAAACATTAAAATACTTCCACATTGGTTGGTAAATATGTCGCTCCCTGAGCTCTTCAAGTGCTTCCTGTTGTCCTGACTACCTTGATCCTCCTCCTCCCACAAAGCCCCCAGTCCTTTCCACAATGGCAATTGTACCGTTATCATCTGGCACAGAATTCCGTGCTGATAGGAAATCTAAGTGGTTGATTCCAGTGGACCCACTTAATTGTGAAATATTTTGAACGTCCCTCTTGCTTGGATGGGTGACCATTTCATTACTGGGCTAGTTTTAGGCCACCGGCCCTAGGACAAGGCTCTTAATAAATCCTATGAATGAGATTTAAATTTGTTGTCAGTATTTCCCAGCTCATAGGATTAAACTCCATCATAACTTGAGGTCCTCTAAGGTTTTAATCTTTGTTGTTGACTTTCTTTTCTTCACCACACTCCAAAATTTCCAAATAGTGATTTGCCACATGTGGGGCTGGGACTTTTCCCTCAAGTAATTCCTTATTACATTAACTCACTTTCTTAATAGCATGGGTTTGGAGCATTTCTTATTAATTAACTTCCCCAGCTTTATTGAGATATGACTGACATACAACTTTGTATAAGTTTAAGGTATACAATATGATGATTTGATACGTGTATATATTGCAAAATGATTACCACAATAAGGTCAGTTAGCACCTCCACCTCTCACATGATTACCTTTTGTGTGTGTTGTGAGAACATTTAAGATCTATGAGCAACTTTCAAGTATGTAATACAGTACTGTTACTGTATTACTGTATAACCACACTGTTACTATGGTTACCATGTCGGTACATTAGATCCCCAGGACTTACTCATCTTAAAACTGGAAGTTTGTACCCTTTGACCATCTCCCATTCTCCCCCATCCCCACTCCTGGCAACCATCATTCTACTCTCCGTTTCTATGTAAATTACTTTCTTAGTAGCACGTGTATGGATGATTTCTATTCCAAATAGTTACTTATTATATGAACTCAGTTTCTTAATAGCATAGGTTTTGGGGAGAAATGCTGGCTAAGTGTCATGACCAATGGGTTCATCTAGAATACTCCTTCATTAAACCCTGGAAGAACTTGTGACAGCTGTATATTTACCTCTCCAGGCAGAGCTCATCTCACGTTTTGAAAGAGATGTTGGTCTCACACAGGCCATGATCCAGCCATGTTGCTGATGCCTCGTTATGTGTCTCTCAGCTCCTCCACTGGGGACTACCACTTGGAATTTAGGGACTGCTGCCCTCCACCTACACTATGGCCACCATGCATGGCTTTGGTGGGATGGAGCCCCCCTCCCCCCACTCCACTCAGTTCCCTGCAACAATCTTTGGGCAGTAATGCTCACCACTCCCAACACACACACACTTCCCAATAATGAATAATAATCTCCAGAAGGAAACAGTGTAGCAATAGGAAGGCAGAAAGTGGGGCTTCCCAGGTGGCGCAGTGGTTAAGAATCCACCTGCCGATGCAGGGGACACGGGTTTGGGCCCTGGTCCGGGAAGATCCCACATGCCGTGGAGCAACTAAGCCCGTGCGCCACAATTACTGAGCCTGTGCTCTAGAGCCCACAAGTCACTACTACTGAGCCTACGCAGCACAACTACTGAAGCCCGCATGCCTAGAGCCCGTGCTCTGCAACAAGAGAAGCCACCGCAATGAGAAGCCCGTGCACCGTGCTCGCCTCAACTAGAGAAAGCCCACGTGCAGCAATGAAGAACTAATGCAGCCAAAAATAAATAAATTAAATAAATTAATTAAAAAATAATAAAAAGAAAGGCAGAAAGTGTTTCCCATGGACCTCTTCATTAACGTGCTGAGCATCAGCTGAGCCATTTGGTCCACTCTCTTCTGTCCAGACCATGCCCAGAGTACAAAGGAAGGGGCTCTTTCTCACCGCTTATCAAACAGCTGAGAGATTTAGTTTTCAAACTCTGGGGCAGGGCCTTGAAATATAAGTTCTTTCCCTTGGGCCAGAGTGGAGTTCTTAGGTGGCCCCTCTCACCCCTCCCCTCCTCAAGGAGGCAGAAGTGTTAACCTTCTCAGAGTATTGGCCTCAGGGTTAGAGGGCAGGAAAAGGACTCTTCCAGCCCCAGTTTTTCTCTGTCTGCTGCACGTCACTTCCTTAGAAGTAAAGGATGCATTATCTACTATTTGGAAAAGTTTTATCAAAGGGAAGTTGTTCTAAGAAACATAATAGTTAGCATCTAGAATGTGCACTTCACAGCTGGGCCAGGCGATGAAATGGATCAGTGGCTTCTGCATTTTGAAAAGAGAAAAACATAGTGGCTGTCATCCTTCAACAGCGAGTATATCGAATGATATTTTTTAATTAACTCCTACTCCTCTGAGACAAAGAATAAAAGATCTGGAATAGCTCAGTTCCCTCCATCCGAGCATAAGGAAAGAAGCATTGCAGTAATATCAGGACTGCCACCTTCAACAGCACCTGCCAGATTTTGAGAGGAGATTTTCTTCTGCCAACATCATTCTCCTTTCCCCCACTGCTAGAGAACTGGCTGAATTTCCCCTTCTCATGTAGCATCTTTTTTTGATAAACTATAACAACTATAGTAACACATTAGAAGAAATAAATATCACACAGAGGAAAGGCTTCAGTGTTTGCTGAAGGTACCAACTGCACCGGTCTCCAGGGTTACTGGGTTGATTTGCATCAGACTCCTGTTCTCTTCTCCACCACCCCATCCCTTCCCTGCTTCCTGGAGACCCTGTGAGACAAAGTCCCCATCCTAGCAAATGACATTTGCACATTTCTACACAGGACTCACCCCCCCCCCCACCCCCCCCCCCCACACCAACTCACAGCTCTTGCTGCCGGCGCCTGGTTTGACGCATCCACGTGTTTCCAGGCAGCTCATGCCCAGTGAACTGAAGCTTTGAGCCATGACCTCAGCAGGAAGGACTTGCAGCCTAGCTCCCAGCCAGGTTGCAGTCATCCGGGAATAAGAACTGTGTTGCTGCAGATGTTCATCTGACCCTCTTGTGCAGGAGCTGAGGGTCTGGGGAAAAAGAGGGGGACAGTCCCACAGTCTGAGTGGAGGGTCGCATCACTGATGCTCAGAGCTTTCCTCACTAACAGGTAACTTCTATAATCATAACAAATCTAGACTTTAAAAAGAAAGAAATGAGCTCTGCCCTCCTCACTTCCAAGCTGGGCAGGGAGGAACAGAGGAACAAGAGCCTCTTCCTTTGTCTAGGCAGTATGGTTCATAAAGCACTTGGTGAAAGCTGGGTCTGCCCAGGAAAACAGAAATCCCTCTAGGTCTTTGAAAAGAGGAACTTAATACAGGGGATCAGTTGATGAAGCTACAGGAGCGCAGAGGAATTCAACAGGAAACAGTGGAAAAGCAGAGATTAGCCACAGCAGGAAGCCACAAACACACCAGGGCCCGTGAAGACAGTGGGAGCAGAGGGTGGGACCAGGGGCCAAAACCAGGTCTCCTGCAGATACTGAAACTGTGAGATGGCCCCATGGGAGCTGGGACCATAAGGCAGGGGCTGCGTGGCAGAAGCTGGAACCTTGAAGGGAACACAGCCACTGCTGAGATGCAAGAGCAGAGGGAGAGAGTAAAGCAGTAGGGAATTTCCTCCCCTCCCTCCAGTTTTCCACCAGGCCTCCCGTGGCATGCCTCCCAAGGTCAGTGGTAAAGAAGCCGTGAAATGTAGTTCCTTACAATCAAAAGAGGTACACAGGAAGGGCTGGGGTGGATCTGAGGCACACCGGGCACCCAGTCTTTCCTTTCACCCTGGTTACAGACCAGGAGGACTGAGATGAAGATCAAAAGGTTAGATGGCCATCCCTCAGTAAACACCAGCTTAGCCCCTCTGGCACCATCACACCCTTGGAAGTGAGACAGGAGATAGCTGGGCCGCTGAGCAGCTGGAGCTTGTCTCCTGCAGACATTTCAAGGGAAAGATAAAGGCAGGAACAGAGAGGAGCTGAGCTCTGCCTGAGTAAAAAGATAAGACGACCACATTTTTCATTCTTGAGGTCAAGGAGACCTCCCCGACTACACATGCGCAAAAAAAGGTTCCTCAGGAGTTAAAAAAGGGAGGGGGTGTTAGCCCATAGTACGTCCTGACAGCCTCCCAGAGCCCTCGCGCTGGAATCCATCTTGGCTAAAAGACGTGCGCCCACGTCGTGGAGTGCCCTGAGTCAGACCAGATACGGGCACAAAGCCAGATGAAGCAAGATGATTGGCTAGAGGAAACCCAGAAAACTGCCCCCATATAAAGTTTAAGCCACCCCAAAGCACGTGACTCCCCGAGCCCCCTCGTGTGTCTTTCCACACGTACTTGTTTTCTAATAAACATTTTACCTGCTTCACTACCTTCTGTCTCCTTGTTGAATTCTTTCTTCAGAGAAGACAAGGACCAAGGTCCTGTTTCAAGCCCGCTGGCCCTCATGGTCTAGGCGTTAAGATTCCTGGTTTTCACCGAGGCGGCCCGGATTCAATTGGCGGTCAGGAAACTAAGATCCTGCTTCAAGTGGCCGCACCTGTGGCCCCCACCCCCACCCCGCCCCGCCCCGCCCCGCCCGAGCTCAGAGCGGGGAGCAAGGATATGCTCTGAGGTGGGGATGAAAGAAGATTCCACAAAGACTTTGGGAGATCCCAGGGCAAGGGCTGAGAGGGCCACAGTGCGAGTTCGCTCAGGCTGGACTCCTAGGATGGGTGGGTTCTGGGGTGTAAGAGTTAGGGTGTCTTGGACAGCAGCAGAAATTTAAACCCTCAAGTTCCATTAGAGGACCTGGACTAGAGGTGGTCCATGTTACAGCGGAGGGAGAGAAATTAGACCGGGGCTTATAGCTGTGTAAAGGTGCTTTTTTTTTTAACCATGTCATGGGCTTGCACTGGACAACCTATTTGTTATTTGAACCCCTAATGCTTTGCACTCTAACGAAATTGTCCCCCCACTTTGTAAGGCTGGTGGTGGGTGTGCTGCTGTGAGCTGAGCTAGCTTACTGCTTATGAGTCCAGGTGGGCCGGGGCCAGAGTCCAACACCACCGTCTACAGTCCTGGCCGTGGACACCTTATTGAACCTTTCAGGTTCCTCTCCTGGAAGATGGGGGTGCTGACACTTACCTTGCAGAGAGCCGTTGTGAGGACTACGTGAGACAGCGAACTTGGCAACAAAGAACTTAGCACAGAGCCTGGCTCCCGGAAAGGGCTCAGATAATGGCAGCACGGGTCTGCAGGTGAGACAAGGCTCTCACAGCCTTACCAGGATCACCCACCCACCAGGACCCCTGGATGCTCTGATCCTGGGCTGGGCCAGTGAGAACACACAGCAAAGAACAGTCTCCTTGTCACCTGCCTTCACAGCTGGGCGGTAAAGGGTTGAAGGCAGCCAATCGCCTTCCCAGCCTGTGGCTCCTTAGTCACAAAAAACAACCACATCACAGCCTGTCAAGTCCCAGAAGCGAGCGAGATCGGAAGAATGCACATTGCCTGGCACAATGTACCACCTTCAGCTGCCCATGGAAGTCCTGTTATGTTGAGAAAGAAAGTCAAAGGCCCTCACGGAGACGGGAAACCTGACGCCCCTTCCCACTGTCGAGGGGTCTGGGCTGGGTACTGTGGGGGACGGGTGGGGTGAAGGAGCAGTCAGGGCGCTGGTGGTAATGGACAGACACCTCTGAAAGTCACGGGTCGCCGTCTGTCTTCTGTGGGCGGTGCAGGAGCCGGGAGGGCCTCCCTGGACCCGGCGACCACAGGGAGGGCAGAGGCTAACGGAGGAGGGTAGCTACTGGTTATCTCAGGGCCTGGGGGACCAGCACACAGGGGTGGCTGAGGCAGGGGAGGGGGAACGGGGCGAGAGGGTCCTGAGCTCTGTGGCAAGACCCAGGGGGTGAGTCGGACAAACAGCAGTGAAGGTCACAGGTACGGGTCAGCCCTTCGCTCACCCGAGTGGGTGCCCAAGGCGGCCTGTGAAGATACACAGCTTCCTCTAAGCCTCCTGCAAACGCGAGTGGCTCCTGGAGGGACCTGCTCAGCGTCTTCTGGGCTTTTCAGCCACGACTTCAGGACGGGGTTTTCTTTCCTTCGAGTGGATTCACACAACGCCCCATTCCACTCCCCACCGCTGTCAGGGTGCAGTCACAGTAGCTCTGCAGTTCTGTGTATTGTCAAGATAATGACCCTTCAAGAAAGAAAGAAAGAAACTACCGTTCTTGGAGGGATGGAGAAAGAGGACAGAGGAGAGAAAGCTCTAGAAACTCCAAGGAGGGCCACGGTCTCTGGCCAGGGTGAGATAGAGCTTCAGCAAAGGGCAGAGGCAGGACCACAGAGCATATTCTGGAGACAGTAAGTCTTTCTATGTGTCTGGAATGGTGCGCCGGGGAGGTATCTTCTATCCACGGGTATATATTGGATTAATGATAACACGTAACACACGTAATCCAGGCTTTACCGATATTTGTTCCCTTGAATTTGGGGGGAAGAATCTGAGCTTCATCTGACTGAATCAACAGTCAGATGGTGACCCCCAGGCATTCTTGGTGAGGTGGGACCATGGTGGCTCAGCAGCGGGGGCCCTGGACGACAGTCCCTTATCACAGGGTCACAGGGGTGACAGGCCTCATGGGCCAGCCTGATTCAGTGAGCGCTGACAAAGATTCTTTGCTTGACCAAACTTCAGTCAGGTTCCCAAACCTTCTCCAAGCCCATCTCTGCACTTGCTTGTAAAATACAGTTTCAGCAAGCATCAGCTCCCCTAACCTCACTATCTGATCAGGTTCCTCGTCCCCCTCATTTCCCAGGTGGTATCTGATCACCCCGGCCTGCCTTCAGCAAGAATCCTGTTAGTCTGGTTTAGCCAGAGTTCCCTCTTACTGCTGATGCTTCCTCGTAGGAATTTTCCACACACTGACTCCCACCCTGATCCTTGGCTACAAATTCCCATTTGCCTGTGCGGTATTCAGAGTTAAGTCCAGTCTCTCTCCCGCTGCAGGATCCCATTGCAGTGGTCTCTCTACCTATCGCCACGGTCCTGAATGAAAGCTGCCTTACGACCTTTGATAAACAGCGTGAATCATTTTTTCTTTAACAGGCCCACCTGCCTCCCCACTCGTCCCCCACCTGTCACCACCAGCCACAAACACTGATTTCCCTCCCCTCTTGCCACACCTGTGGGTCTGATGGGAGGCCCCCAGATTGGCGCTGCTCTTGCCGATGAAAGCACTTCTCCACCTCTGCCCCTGGCACCTGAAAGTTGCCATGGTGGTGCCTTTCCACAGGTACAATGCCGCAAATTGGGCCCTGCCCCTGAAATATATTATATACCATACAAATACTAAAAGTGGTCACAAAAGTACATTACGATAAAATATAAACAGATGCTTTAACAAACATTTGTTAAGTGAAATTGACTATTTAATATACAAGCTGCCATGAATAGTATCTTAGGCAGAGTTTTTTGCCTAGACCAAATTGGCCGACACTGTTCCTTTTTTTTTTTTTAAGTTAACAGGAAATATAGAAGTTTTCCTGCACTTCTTCCTCTTCCTCATTCCTTTCCTCTCAGTTCAAGCTTAAAGCCCTCAGGTAGGGCAGAGCAAGGTGGAAGGAAGTCATGGTGGCTCAGGGCAGTATGGGAGAGCCCAGTCGGGGTCTGGAGGATGTCTGGTGAGGGCACAGCACAGCACGGGATTTCTGAGCCCAGGTGACATGAGGGCATCAGAGGGAAGTCTGAGGCAGGAGAGTGGCTACATACATACGTGGATATATTAAGGGAAAGGGATGCCAGGTTTCTCACTGACAGAAAAGAAAGTTACAAATAAGGAAGGAAAAAATAAAATGAATCCTGCGGTGCTGAAACTGTCAGTGTGAACTCACGTTGTCATATATATAGGAATAAAGACAGAGATAAATATAGATGCAAATGTTTGTGTGTGTGTAGATAAAAGTACATATAGGGCTTCCCTGGTGGCGCAGTGGTTGAGAGTCCGCCTACCGATGCAGGGGACACGGGTTCGCGCCCCGGTCGGGGAAGATCCCACATGCCACGGAGCGGCTGGGCCCGTGAGCCATGGCCGCTGAGCCTGCGCGTCCGGAGCCTGTGCTCCACAACGGGAGAGGCCACAACAGTGCGAGGCCTGCGTGCCGCAAAAAAAAAAAAAAAAGAAAAGAAAAGTACATATATATATATTCCCTAACCCTGGCCACACCTGGCAGCAGTGGTACCACAAAAGCAATGAGCCCACTTAACTCCCCAGTCTTGGCTTTTTAATATCATTCCCAACTGAAAGAAACCAGGGCTCCTTAGAGAAATGGCTGATTCCAGGGCTGGGGCAGGGAACCTACAAGATGAGCCTGGGATATCTTATTGTGCCAGAAAGTAGGAAAGTGCTCAAAGAACACTAGGGATATGTCAAAAGGACTTTGGCCTACAGGTCAAATCTGAGACAATTTTAGCATCAAAATAGATGATAGTGTCAATGCCTATAGTTGAACCAGTTGGGTTTACTACTCATTACAGTGAGGGCGAATGCATACCATAAGTAACCATGGGGTATCTCAGTAAGAGGATGTCAGAAGCTATTACAGGATCTGGCTTTTGTTTTGGAGGGTTTGGGGAGAGTCCAAGAACATGGGGTTTGCTCTGAATCACACACTGTCAGGAAGCAGAGACATTTCTATGATTGGTGCCTCAACAAATCTTATCTATAGGGAGGGCAGACTAGAGCAGGGATCAGGCTGTAACAGTCAAGAAGAAGCAGTCACTCATATTAGCCGGGAGAGAGGGATATTTGGTATTTTGTGGGTTGCATCTTGCTTTTGTCTATGCCTAGACAAAATTATTAAATGGCCTTGTTTTGTATCAATTTGCCATGGTCTCAAAGTGGGCTTGTCTGATGTTGGTGCTCTGTGAGATGATTTGTGTCCGACAGAAGAGGATACGTGGCCTAGTTTGAGCACCAGGCCAGCTTTGAACAGTGACGCCCAGCTGAGAGCATCACACCAGGTCCTAGATCTCAGGAATGCCTTTTTCTTTATCAATAATAATGACATAACTTATCGGACAAAATAAGACTCTATGAATCCATATAGATATAAAGTAACTGATTAAATTAGGAATATGATGAGAAATTTCTTTAAATTAATAGACTTTGTTTTAGAGCAGTTTTAGGTTTATGGGAAAATTGAACAGAGAGTACAGAGTTCCCATATATTTCACACACACACACACAGAGTTTCTGCTATTATTAACACCTTGTATTAGTGTGGTACATTTGTTACAATTTATGAGGTAATATGACTCATAAACCAAAGTCTGTAGTTTATGTTAGAGTTCACTCTTTGTGTCGTACATTCTGTGGGCTTTGATGAATGTGTACTGAATGTATCCACCATTACAGTATCAGCAGAATAGTTTTACTGCCCTAAAATCCCCTGTGTGCCACCTGTTCTTCCCTCATTCTGAACCCTGGCAACCACTGGTCCTTTTACTGTCTCCCTAGTTTTGCCTTTTCCAGAATGTCATATAGTTAGAATCATACAATATGTATTCTTTTCAGATTGGCTTCCTTCACTGGGCAACATGCTTTTAAGTTTCCTCATTGTCTTTTTATGACTTTATAGCTCATTTATTTTTATTGCTGAATAATACTCCATCGTATGGATGTACCATTTGCTTATCCATTTACTTATTAAAGGATATCTTGGTTGCTTCCAATTTTGGGCAATTATGAATACAGCTGCTATAAGTATATGCAGGTTTCTGCATGGATATGTTTTCGACTCATTTGGGTAAATACCAAGGAGTACAATCACTGGATCGTATGGTAAGCCTATGTTCAGTTTTGTAGGAAACTTCCAGACTGTCTCCTAAAGTGGTTGTACTGTCTTGCATCCCCACTAGCAATGAATGAAACGTGATAATTACATATGTTGTGATATTCTGGATGGGATCTTGGAACAGAAAAAGAACATTAGGCAAAAACCAAGGGAATCTGAGTAAAGTGTGGACTTTAGTTAATAATGTATGCATAGTTAATAATGTATGCATAATAATGTATGCATAATAATAATAATAAATAATACTGATGCACTGGTTGTGACAAATGTACCACAGGAGTGTAAGATGTTAAAATAGGGGAAACTCGGTACAGGGTACACTGAATTCTCACACTATCTTTGAAGTTTTTTTGTAAATCTAAAACTATTCTGAAACAAGATGTTTATTTAAATATTTTAAAAAGAAATGGCAGAATATCACCATATACCCCAGGGAATGAATACAGGCATTAAGCATCAGTGACTGCTCTGATCACAAAAAGAGAGACAACCAGACATTATGTGTTTCCTGCTGTCTTGCTAAAAGAATTTAACTTGAATCTGGTCCAATTTCTGGCTCCAGCTGTCAATTTGTAGGAAATGCAGAAGACAGAGGAACATGTTGCTTTGTACCATAACCAACAGAATCCATTATCACCTATCAATAGTGAAAGAAACTTCAAAATGAAAAAGTAGGAAAGAGAATGTAGCAACATACGAAAAAACAATACCCCACCATCACCATCTATTTTTAAAGACTAAAAAGAAAGAAGAGGTTAAAAATAAACAAAAAAGCAGACTCAAAATTAATTTCATTTGGAGATGATATAGATATATACCTGGAAAAACCAAAATAATCAACTGAAAACTGTTAGAAATAAGAGAATTCAGCAAACTGGTTAAAAAACTTAGTAAACAAAATGATTGCTTTGCTACATGCAACAATAACTAGCTAACCAACATAAGAGAACAAAAGATTCCACTTCAAAATGACATAAAACAAAGTAAACATTGCTGAGAATAAGATTATTAAAAATGTGCAGTATGCAGAAAAATTTTAAACTCTATTGACAAAACTGAGAGGACAATTAAATAAACGGAAAGACATCCTGTTCAAGATCAGAAAATCTACCCTATAAAGGTGTCGATTCTCCCTAATTTTATCTACAAGTTTAATGTGATCCCAATAAAAATAGCATCAGTTCAACATCCAAATAATAGGAATTTCAGAAAGGACAAAGAAAACGGCGGGAAAAAGTTAGCAAAGAAAAATACAGTTTCTTGAGCAAAACATTCTAGATTGAAAGGGACTTTTGAATTCTCAGTATAATAAATAGAGAAAAAAGACCCACACCAAAGCATATGATTAAGAAATTATAGAACAACAGTAATAAAAAGGAAGCTCTTAGACACCAACAGAAAGAGAGAAAAATAGATTATAAAAAAACCCAGGATCAGGACTCAGAAAAGCATCAGACCTCTCAGAAACCAACCTTACTGCGAGTTAGAAGACTCACAGTGGAGAAACCCCTTCACAATGCTGAGGTAAAAGAATTTCTATCTTATAATTCATATCCAGCTGAGGTATCACTTAAGTCTGGGGAAAAACCAGTGACTTTTTATTATTGTTTTCCTCGTGAAAAAAAAAAACTATTTATGGTAGAAAAGTTCAAACATTTAAAAGTAGAGAGGACAATGGTATAATAAACTCCCATCTACTTAACACCCAGATTCAACAATGATCAGATTATGGCCAATCTTGCTTCATCTACACCCTGTTTCCCCCTCTGTTCTATCAATGAGTCTCTCTAGACGATAAGGACTTCAAAATATAAGAATAATGTCATTATTACACCTAAAATAAAATTGAACAATATCATCAGATATTCAGTGTTCAAATTTCCAGTTGCTTCATAAATGTCACACACTCTTTAGAATTATAGTTTGTTTGAATCAGGATCCATATAAGGTCCACACCTTGTAAACTGTTTGCTTTCTAAATCTTTTAATCTCTCGTTTTCTCCTCTTATTTTCTGTACAAACTATTTTCTTGCAAATGCTTTTTTTCCCTCTTGAAATTTATTTATTGAAGAAACTGGGTTGTGTGACCTGTAATGTTGCCCATGTTCTAGATTATTTTGCTGACTGTATCCCTATGATATCAGTAATCTTCTCTGTCCTCTCTATTTCCTGAATTTGGAAATATTTGGACCTAGAGGAGAACAAGGACTTCCCTTGGCATGCTTCCCCAGGAAGCCAACGAGGATGTGTTCCACTAAAAACAAAGGCAGACCAAAGACCTGGGATCCAGCTCAAGAGAGAGGCAAGGATGCTCCTCCAAATAACATGGATGTGAGTCCCCGAAGATGTGGAGGTGAATCTCAGACGACAGCTATGTAACAGATACAAGGAGCAAAGTCCAGGTTAGAGCAGGAGAATACTGAGAGCTCGAAGGAGAATGTCTCCAAGAAGAAAGTGAAATTGTAGTTATATTTGACGTGTTCAATCATGTTGAGAGCAGACTTTCAATTCTATAACAAAGTTTAGGACTAGTCATAAAGAAGACTAAGGAATAGAAAAGATAGTATTGTACAAGAAAGGAAATATAAGCATAGCTCACTGCTGGTTTAGCCATGAATAATATTTACCCAGTCATAATAATACAAATGCTTAACATTGATTTAATTTAAAAGAGCAGTATAACTCTATTGAGAGGAGGAGAGAAGGGAAGAGGCTTCAAGAAGAGTCTGATGTTACCCTTGCCAGGAGTGCCCACTTCATAGTACTTATTACTGGAATGAGATAGAACTCAGCAAAGATTCTACTCCTATTTTTCATTTTCATTGATGTAAGTACTCTTATTCATACAAATAAGTAGACAGTAATGGGAGGAGATCTGTTACAGCAATTCACTCAATACTTTGAACTCCTTCCAACTTTATGTCAAAACTCACAAAGGAATACATCATCAGATAATTGAAATTTAAAATTTAAAAAAGCTTCCTGTGACAGTTAACACTCCAAGTATTTAAATACTTCTTACACTTAAAAATTTCTGGATTGGATTAAGATTACAATGACTAGTAGTATGTATTTTATCAAAATGATATATCATTCTATGCATTATGAATTTTGATAAGCAATTATTAACATAGAAGAATTAAGAAATGCACTTCCAAAATGTTATTTTTAATTATTTGCTTTCAAAAAAATTGAAGCAGGCACTATGGTCGCAGGAAAAATTTTTTAAATTTTTCATTGCAATTATGATACATGTTCTTTATTACAAAGAAGTGTGTTTGGCGATGAATGAAGCTTAAGTATTTTATAATAGGATAACGTTTTTGAGAAAATAGAAAGGAATGGGGCCACTGACTGCTGGGGGTTAGGGGCTGGGGCTTGGAGCTGGAGACCCAGGATCTAGGAACTGGGGATTCTGGAGGCTAAAGGCAGAGGATTCAATGCTGGGGACCGGGGTCCTGGAGTAACCCCTCTCTGCACTGACCTTACCTACCCAGGATCTCAGGTCTCAGTTCCTTCTCAATATACTTTTTTTTTTTTAACAGTTCTGGAAAAAAGACATTGTTCTGTTTTTCCATTATTTCATGTCATTTTTTCAGTATGTTCCTATTCTTCCATTATCCCTTCCAAATGCTGAGAGCATTTAACCATCACAAGAACCCTCCTGCTCTCCCAATGGGACTTGGGGCAGCCATGCCCTGTGAGGGGACTTTTACACCTGCCTGCCTAAGACCAAAACATAGAGAAGCAAGTATTTTATGAGTCCAGGGCCATGTGCCTCCTGGCAGGCCTCCTCCATTCTCCTTAAGACAAGGGGCCTGAACAGGGACACCAAGGGCACCTGAGTACCTCACAATCCAGGGTTTCAAAACTGGGCTCTCAGAACCTCAAGGGGAACCTGGAGGTCAGCTCCCCTCTCAGAATCAGAAGTGCTTGCCTCCTTCTGGAAGATCACAATGAAATGGAAATGTTAGGACTCTGGGAAACAGAAATTGGCCCAAGGGTTTCTCCCACCATTTATTCTCTATCAAAATTCAGAACTAATTAAATAGAGAGCATTTTCTAACAATAACTCAATGTTAGCAATGTGGCTTTAGCAAAACATAATCTGTCATGAAATTATTGCTTTTAATTTGAATTTTGTTGCTTTTATATTTGAAAATTTATTTTAGTTTTATATAGCCATGGATATATGTTATATGCTTGCACTTAGTATAAAAATAATTTAAATTCACACAGGGGGATCTGCTTTTTCTTTTCTTTGAATAGGGTCTGTTCTTTGCTCAAACTTGAAAAACACTGCTTTAGTGTAGTCATGAGAGATTGTGCAGAGCAGCTGTAAAGAGAAAAGGAAAGCCAGACCCTGCTCAGACATGCTCAGTGCCAAGGCTACCTCAGAGAGAGGGGCCAGGAACCGGCACAGGAGGTTCTCTTGGGGTCCTGTGAGTAAAGTACGGGAGGGCAGTTTGGGGAATGTACAAGAGGATAACTGAACCATCGCCCTGCAGTACTCGGGGCGCTCAGCTGCTATCGACAAAAATCCCAACTCAGACCCAAAGGGAATGCCCTGGCTTCAGGAGGGACTCAGGCCAGCTACAGTCTCTGGCATGTCCTCAGGACCCTTCCCTCTTGTGCCCCATTGCCCTCTGCATCTCAGCTTCATTCTGGTCAACTGCAGGAGGGATTCCCCCATGAGGGGATGGAGGCAAAGCCCCAATTTAACATCTTCCCAGCTTGGCAACCTCAACAGAAGATGTCTTCTTTCTGCCACTGTCTGGGTATCAAGCCCAGCACATGTGGACCAGCCTGTGTCCAGGGATTGGCCTAGGCCCAAATCCTGTGCCCACCTGTGGCCAAGGAGAAGGGCTGGCACTGTGCTGGCCAAAGGCAATAGCTCCATCCTCCTCCGTCCCAGGGCGCCTGCTGGGCAGTGTTGCTATGAGCCCCAGAACTCAGCTATACCAAGTCCTGGCAAAAGGAGTCATGTCCCATAGAAGGGTTAAAGGAAAAATTATTCTGACGCTTGTTAAAGCAGTAAGGAAGACTTCATTCAAGACTACTGTAATAGGAGAGAGAGACAGAGATCGGGCTCAACTCTGCATCCATCAAAGACAGTGGGGATTTCTAGCCAAGGGGCAGGGTGAGGGGCCAGTGGACAGAAAATTACTGAGAGGAGATGTCAACGGGGGGGCGGGGGGGGGGGTGGATTCTTGCTAAACTGACCTAACAGGATTCTTGCTAAAGGCAGGCCAAGGACTTGGGACAGCAAAGTTTGAGGACGAAGAACTTGATCGGATAGCAAGGGTAGAGGATTCTCTCTAAACTGACTTAGTGGGGACTCCTGAAGAAGGGACTCAGAAGGCCAAGGCTGAGGCCTAGTCGAGAAGAGGGCTTATAGGACCCTGAGTAACATTTGGTAAAGGGGACAGTCATTGTCAGAAGGGCTGCTATACTGGGGCTTGGGGACAAGAAGTTCCAGCGGAGAGGACCTTCTGGTCTGCATGATTCGAGGCAACATCAGCTGCAAGGACATGTTCCTGGGTGAGAACATTGCCATGCAGGTCTCGGGGCTGCCCTGGGGCTGGGAATGTAGGGGAGGAAAAATCATTTTCCCTCTACCTTTCTAGGTTCTGTGAGAGACCCTCGTGTAATAAAGGACAGATTAACAGAGAAAAACAAACACAAGTTTAATAAAATGGATACCAACTGTATAATGGGGGATACCCAGGAAAACTGAGCAAAACTCACTGAAGTGGCCCAAACCACCACCCTAAATACCATCTTCAGCTACAGACAAAAGAAAGATATTGATGGGTGGCAGACAAGTTATGGGAGCTTCTTAGGGAAAACACAGTAAACATGGGTAAGGTTGTTATGCAGATTTAAGTCAGACACACTGATAAGAGCTTCTTGTAATTTAGTCATTCTCTTCCTGATTCAGAGCCCAGGATATCCTTCAAATGGAGATTCCCCCCATCCGTGTACATTTCCCTTACAAAAGAGTAAATTCTACTCTGTTTTTAGAGCTTCTCTTCTGTGACTGCTTTCTCTCAAAAATAATTGGTTCCAAATAATCCTTATGCCAAACAACCATATTTGGGGATAGCATATTCTGCTACCCTTCAGGGACAATCTCTAAAAGTGTGAAGTATTTAAAAGTAAGGCAAAAAAATGTAAAATAGATAGCTAGTGGGAAGCAGCCGCATAGCACAGGGAGATCAGCTCCCTGCTTTGTGACCACCTAGAGGGGTGGGATAGGGAGGGTGGGAGGGAGGGAGACGCAAGAGGGAAGAGATATGGGAACATATGTATATGTATAACTGATTCACTTTGTTATAAAGCAGAAACTAACACACCATTGTAAAGCAATTATACTCCAATAAAGATGTTAAAAAACCCCCAAAAACCCTGGGTGGGGGGCACTGCGGGCATTTTCTGGGTCTCCATGGGTACCAGTCTCAGCAAGGACAGTGGGAGCACTCTATTTGCATATCTCACACTTCCTTGTTTTAGAAACTTATTGATTCAAATATGCAAAAAAGCCCGGGGCAGGGACTGAATAGGTATGAAGGACAGCCTGATGGCTCTGCTTAGCATTAATGAGCATTTCAAAACTGTCAAGCTGCTGGAAGACCTTATTTTAATTGCTGCTAATCGGAGGTTCTAGAGTGACCCAGGAGCTCTCCAGTGGGTACAATCCTGTGCAAGAAGAAAGGTATCCAAAGAGAAAATGAGGGGGTGGGTGGCATGGGGGGTGGGCTGGGGCTTCAGTCGTAAGCACAAAGGGGCACTTATTTCAGGGGATTTCGGAATCCTTAAAGCTCGATTCTTGACTTTTCCATTCAGTGGAGCCTCGGTCCCAGGGTGGCCACTTTCCTTTAACATCTGCGTGGGTAATGCAGAGACAATGCCAAACATTAAGAAAAAAAGATGCTTTTCTGTTCCTCTGCTGTCATTTTATTGTGTTCTTTTAAAGGAACTACAGCCCATCACCATAGCATGGCTCCCTTTCCATTACTGAGGATATCTTCCCTTTGAGCAGTCAAGGGGAGGAGGGGAGGAGCTTAAGAGCTGGACGACTTACGCGGTGTGGAAACTTCCCGAATGAGAACAGACAGAGGCTATTTATTCAGAGCTTGCTATGGCAAGGGAGCCAGCCAGCCACCATCTCTTGTGTTGGCAGAGACTCCAAGGCAGGCAGGGCTGTGGGAAAGCTTTAGAGTGGAAAAAGGAAGGCTTCAGGTATGCTCTCATTGGAGATTGTTGGCATGGGAAAGCTAGAGGCAGGCTAACGAGAAGTGGGGCGTCCTATGGGATTGGTTTGGGGAGCTTATTTGGCTTTTTCGAGTTGGTCCTGAATTGGAGGGCGGGGCGGGTGATTTAAAAAAAAAAAAAATAGGAAGTTGCAGTCACAGCCCAAGTGCTGACCTTTCTGCGGCAGAGGTTCTGGATCAGAGTTCCATTGTCATATATGGTCTGGCCATTGTCTGTGTGTGTGTCCAGCCTCTCACCACGGTTGTATTTATCATAAAAAGTAAGATCAAGCAGAGGAAATGATTATTCTTGGTTCAAGGTAACGGCTCCTGCAAATCTGGAGCACAGATGGCAACCAGTTCAGGAGCACCTATTATTACACCTGAAAGAGCATTCGGGGAACGCTGGGCTCCCAGTCCTGTTGCCACCAGGAAAATGTGCTCCTCAGCTTTGCTGCCAGCAGCAGTTAGACAGGCTGAGTTGCTGTGCTGTGAGCCCGAGGATCTGAGGATACACAGCTGCCACAGTGCCTCGCCAGGGCTTCTAGCTCAACAGGCTTCCGAATACTTCATTCTAGGGGCCTCTTGATCAAACAGCACATCTGGTAGGAATGCCCTGCTGCGGTCAGAGCCAGGAATGTGCAAGACGTCTCCGTGGTGAGTCAGGGACAAGGGGTGGGCAACCATGGGGACTGAAAGCTGATCTGCTCTGGATGGTGTACTGACCTGGCCACGAGGGAGGAAGAGCTGGAGGAAGGTCCCACAATGAAAGACAGATGAATCAGCAGAAGATACGAACCAAGGAGAGCTAGAAAACCAGAATAACTGCCGTCACCACAGTTCACTAAGTTGGAACGGAATCTGTTTTGTACTCAGAGCAACATGATGGCAAATGGAAGACGTGCTCTTAGCAGTGGCCGGTCACAGATGTCCAGAGAGACAAACTGCCCAAAATGAACCTTGTGTCCTTTGTTATTCTTTCTCCTAGAGGAGAGACACCATTGCTTACACTGTGCTCAAAGCTGGCGTGTTCGGCAGAAATGTCTTTCTCATTTACCTCCTTCCCCAGAGCCCCTGAAGCTGGACACCCAGGCTAGAGAGGAAATGTGAGGGCCGTGGAAGCCGTTCCTGGAAACCCTGACCTGGATAGCTTCTGTCTGCTCTTCATCTGAAGGAAATCTGGCCCTTGAGACTAAGACTTTCTTAATACTAAGAAAGAACTTTGGATCTAGAATCAGGAGTTGACCTCAATATTGAATGACCCTCGCTAAGGCACTTAAACTCTTGGTGTTTATTTTAGGACTTGTCAAAATTAGGGATGTCATCCCTGTCTGAGCCAGGTCACACTCTCATTCTTTTTATCGCAATGTGATAGAAAGTCAACTCTGGGAGACAGATGGCAGACAAAAGTTATCTATCTCTGACTCCCTATGGAAGGCAAGTCCCATAAAATTCACACATTATCTGATTACAACTTCCTCTGTCTGAATGTGAGTGCAAATATCCTGGATCTGGCTTGGTTTTCTTGTCTTTGGGAACCAAAAAAAAAAAAAAAAAAACAGAGAGGGCTATGACTGAGGCTGTGTCTCTATCACCTTTCCTGGGGGCAAGGGATCCTGTCTTATTTCTATCTCTTTCTTCGGGGCAGAAATTCTAGGTTAAAGGTGACATCTGATCACAATGCTCTTCCCTCATGTGGGACACAGTCTTGTCTTCCCCCTAGTCTTGACTACAAACCTTTTCAAACAAGCAAGCATAATTTCTGAACAAAGAGGGGAAATTAACAGGAAGGTTGCAAAATTGCGTGTACTTTTCCCTGCTGCAGATACACAGTACATGACCTGGAAAGGAATGTATCATCCACTGCGTGATCACTTAAGAAAAAGACAATTGTTCTATTCATTCTATCTGCTGTCAATGAGAAAGAAAAATCTCCAGCACCAAAAAAGAGATTTTCTCCAAGTTTCCCAAAATAGTGCCAGAGTTTTGCTACCAGTCAATTGTTGCACCAGCTTGGTCTGCGTTTGCATTCCAGGGATAGGGCATGACCGAAAAAATAGATCCTATGATGAAAAGAATTCTTCTTTTCCTTGCAGACAGGGGATGTGTGTTGACAGAGAAAAGACCAGGTTCTTGCTTAGGTTTGGGGGAAAGAAGGCCAGGAGTAAAAGCCCAACATTTTCTTCTTACCAAAAGCGAGGCTTTTGATCTTTCAAAGGAGAAGGAGCTTGCTGAGGAAGGGAAAGTGATCCACTGAGTTGCTGTGGAGTTGAGCCTGCAGGGGACAGAATGGTGGAGTGGGGTGTGAGCGAGCTTCTCAGTGTGCTCTCAACATCACCCCACCTCTGCCCAAGAGCTCACATGGTCTCCTCCAAGCTGACCCCAAGGGCCACAACCAGACAATTAATGGACTTGCTCAGGGTCACTCTGACCCAGAGACTGTGGTCATGGTTCATCTTGGTTTGCATCCTACATGGTTATTGCAGGAAAGACCATTTGGGGACACATCATTAAAAGAGTTCTGGGGGTTTCCCTGGTGGCGCAGTGGTTAAGAATACGCCTGCCAATGCAGGGGACATGGGTTCGAGCCCTGGTCCGGGAAGATCCCACATGCTGCGGAGCAACTAAGCCCATGCGCCACAACTGCTGAGCCCGCGCTCTAGAGCCCGCAAGCCACAACTACTGAAGCCCGCACGCCTAGAGCCCATGCTCCCAACAAGAGAAGCCACCACAATGAGAAGCCTGCACACCACAACAAAGAGTAGCCCCCTCTCGCAGCAACCAGAGGAAAGCCCGTGTGCAGCAACAAAGACCCAACGCAGCCAAAAATATAATAAAATAAATAAATTTATATTAAAAAAAAAAAACAGTTCTGGAGACCACAGTATGCACAGTTGTCCCCATGTCCCAGAAGCATTTCTAGTGGCCAAAGCAAAGCCCCTGCAGGCCAGTATGGGCTGCTGTGTGTGTGACCAGTGACTTAGAAGAAGGCCAACAGGATCTGAGCGTCAGCCTGTAGGTGCTGCTGCCCAGTCGGAGGGCCAGAGATGTGGCTGCTGTGGAAATACTGATTCCAGAAGCTCTTATCACCCCAACAAACCTGATAAGATGAAATTTAATAGGGGCAAATGTGAGGTTCTGTGCGTGAGCTCAATGCAATTTTCTGAGAAAGAAAATTAAAAATTTAGCTTCTCTTCTACACTTTGATTAGAGTCTTGGTGGATTTATGCAGAAACTTGGGGCTGAGAGAAACATAAGAAATCCTCTAGCCCAACCAGACGTAGTACAGATAAGGACCAAGAGAGACTGTGACCTAATTAAGACCTGAATTTCAGTGCCGTCCTCAACTCGGATGGAAGTGGTACCATCGTGTGTGCATGTGTTTGGTGCCGTGTCAGGAGTCAGTATAGAGCAGTGGTTAAGAGTACAAGCTTGGGCTCCAGTTCCAACACTCACAGGCTGTGAAAAAAAATATGCACCTTCTATTTAACCTCTCTGTTTCCTCTTCTGAAAATGTGATAAAAAGTCAGTGATGGCTCATAGAAAATTTTCAATAAATGTTAGATATTATTTGCATGCTGTGTTTAGCACTTTCTGGAACTCTTCACATAAATAAATATAGATGTACATTTAGAAATAGATATACTTGCACAAACTATTTAACCTCTCTGTTTTCTCATCTGAAAAATAGGATAAAAAGTCAGTGTATATATACATGTGTGTGTGTGTGTGCAACTGTAGGTTGAAGAGGGCCAAGGACCTGACCCTGAAAAAAGTCCATTTGAAAAATGCAAATTCAACAGGAACAAAGGATATGACTAGGCTGCTAAACAAGCTAATGACACTCAAGGCTCCATTAGAATTACCAAGAGAGGAAACAGCCTCAACGTTTTTTGGGTTAATCAGACCACGTTTAGACCAATGGTCTCAGTTACAAATCACAGGGGCTATCACCAAGCTGACATCCAGGATGGTGGGGAATCTGGAAACCTTGTCCTATAAGGAAAAATGGAGGTAATGGGGAGTACTTAGCCAAGAGAATACTTGGTGCTGGTGTGGGATATGTTGTAGTATCTAAAGTCTATCACGAGGATGACAATGATTCAAACAATAAAAGCAGGATAATAGATGGAAGTTAAAGGGATGAATATTTCACCTCAATATAAGGATGGAATTTTTAGCAATCACAGATATTCACAAAGACACGGTTTTTCATGCTGCAGAGGGCGTGTGTTTGAGCAGTAATTAGCTGTTGTAAGTGGTTCCTGCATTTAGTAGTTAGAAATGATAACAGCTACTGCTATTATCTCTAATTCTTACAACTCTATAAGGTAAAGCATATTGTCTTCATTCTACAGTTGAGGAAACTGAGGCTCAGAGAGGTTACTGAGCAGGCTCAAAGTCATACATCTAGTAATGGTGAACTGAGATGAACCAAGATTCAAATCCAGATCTGATTCTGAATTGCACATTCACTTCATTATGCCATGATGTTGACCTTCCAGCTCATTTTTTCCCATTTCCACCTGTCCACCCTATTTCCACCTACTTGGTCAGAATTAAATGCAGAGTAACAAATTCCCTCATTGCTTTATCTGTCTCTGATCAAAGTAGCTTACAATTTTTTGAAAGAACTCATAGGACCCCTAGAAAGGAAAATGCAAATAAGGAAAAATTCTTAAGAGTTAAATTTCTTGAATGTAAATACAAAGACAGTGCCTTAAATAGAAGACAAAATATATCCCTTCAAAACCGAAATGAACACAGGTCCAGATTGGCAGTGGCCTCTACAGAGTGAAATGAACATACTATCTTGTCTTTTCTTTTTGCACAGTTACCATACAGGTGCCTGCTGCTGGCTGCACGGGACTCTAACTTCTGCCTGGGAGGAGAAGCCAGGGCTTATACAAGTGTCACAGAGATGACCAGGAACAGCACATCAAGGGAAACTTCCAGGTCTTCATGGGATGTGAGAGCAGAAGTGTCTTAGTGATTGCTAAGAAAATCTCTTTCACTAAGATCACTAAGGAAGGTCTCTTTCCTTCTCACTTTACAGGTGAAAAAACTGAGGCCCAGAGGAATAGAGTGATTCTCCTCAGGGCCCAGAGTAAATTGGAATCAGAATCTGGGACTAGAACCATGGCCTTTGAACTACAGCAGTGAGAGCTATATTAAAGCTGCAGAGGCCAGGTCCCACTCCAGCATCAGTGAACATATATGGACATATTTAATGCTCTACCGAATAATTTACTGTGCATGCATGATTAAACATTTGTACTACAATTGCTTTTTTATCTGTATTTTTGTCAATTTTTCTTTATATTTATCTTTTTGCATTTGTTTTTATAAGAAGTTTATTCAACTATAAATCACATACCACACAATTCTGTCATTTAAAGTGTACACTTCAATGGTTTTTAGTATAATTCAGAATTGTGCAACCATGACCACAGTAAATTCTGAGTATTTTCATTGTCCCAAACCCCATATTCTGTATTTCCCTTCAACCCCTCCAGCCCTAGGCAACTACGAATCTACCTTTTTACCTACAGATTTTCCTGTTCTGGATATTTCATATAAATGGAATCATACAATAAATATGTGGTCTTCTGTCACTGGCTTCTTTCACTTAGCGTAATGTTTTCCAGTTTCATCTATGTTGTAGCATGGATCAGTATTCCATTCCTCTTTATTGCCAAATAATATTCAATTATATGGATACACTACCTCTTCTTTATCTTTTCATTAGCTAATGGACATTTGGGTTGTTTCCATTTTGGGGCTATTATGAATAATGCTGCTATGAACATGCATGTACAAATTTTTGTATAAACACATGTTTTCATTTCCCTTGTATATATAACCAGGAGTGAAAGTGCTAGGTCATATGGTAACCCTATATTTAATTTTTTAAGGAACTGCCAGACTGTTTTCCAAAGCAGCGTCACCATTTTACATTCCCACCAGTGTATGAGGGTTCCAACTTCTCTAAATCCTCACCAGCACCTGTAATTGTCTTTCCGATTATAGCTATCCCACTGTGTATGAAGTGGTATTGAATTGTGGTTTTGATTTTCATTTTCCTAATCTATCATTTTTTTATTTTATATTTTAAAACTATATCTTTAGACATATAGTACTGTAGGATTATTGTATCTTCTTATTAGAATGTAACTTTTATCAATATGAAAAAACTCCTTTATCCCAGAAAATGCTTTTTGCCTTATATTCTATTTTGTCTGATATTAATATTGCTATGTGTATTTTTTTGTTAACATTTTCCTGGCATATATTTTTCTATGTCATTTTGTTTTAAAGAGCCTCACACATAGCACAGAGCCTATTTATTTATTTATTTATTACTTACTTATTTATTTATTGTAACCACTCTGAATTTTAATAGAATATAGTCCATTCATACTTATTGTGATTACTTAAAGGTTCTACGTTATTCTTTCAAATTTACTATAATTTTTTAGTATTTTTTTCTTCCCTGCCTTTTATAAGATTGATTGAATTTTCCTTATTCCATTTTGTTCTTTTAGTGGTTTTCCTTTAAAATGTAAAGCACATATTTATACATATATTTCTGTTAATTAGTATCTTTAACTTCTCCCCTGAAAAGGAAAAGAAACTTAAAAAGCTTCTCTTTCCCTCTTACTCATCCCTGCCACCACACATGTCACAATTATCTGGGACTTCAGTTCCAATAATAAGAATACTGTTAGTAATAACAGGCAAAACTAACATTTATAGAACAACTTACTCTATTCCACAATGTATAAGCATAAATTCTTCTAATCTTACCAACATGTTTATGAGGTATACATATGGTATGTTACATTCCAAAGATAATACAAGTAATGGTAGAGATTATATTAATGTTATTCCTCAACATTTATGTAAACTTAACTTAATAAGTTTCATTGGTTGTTAAAATGGTCACACTACCCAAAGCAATCTACAGATTTAATGCAATGTTTATCAAATTACCCATGACATTTTTCACAGAATGAGAACCAATACTCCTAAAATTTATATGGAACCATAAAAGACCCAGAATTGCCAAAGCGATCCTGAGGAAAAAGACCAAACCAGGAGGCATAACCCTCCCAGACTTCAGACAATACTACAAAGCTACAGTAATCAAAACAGCATGGTACTGGCAAAAACAGACATGTGGATCAATGAAACAGAATAGAGAGATCAGAAATAAACCCACACACCTATGGACAAGTAATCTTTGACAAAGGAGGCAAGAATATACAATGGGGAAAAGACAGTCTCTTCAGCAAGTGGTGTTGGAAAAGTTGGACAGCTGCATGTAAATCAATGAAGTTAGAACACACCCTCACACCATACACAAAAATAAACTCAAAATGGCTTAAAGACTTAAATATAAGACATGACACCATAAAACTCCTAGAAGAGAACATAGGAAAAACATTCTCTGATATAAATTGTACCAATGTTTTCTTAGGTCAGTCTTTCAAGGCAATAGAAATAAAAGCAAAAATAAACAAATGGGACCTAATCCAACTTAAAAGCTTCTGTAAAGCAAAGGAAACCATAAACAAAACAAAAAGACAGCCTATGGACTGGGAGAAAACATTTGCAAATGATGGGACTGACAAGGGCTTAATTTCCAAAATACACAAACAGCTCATACAACTCAGTAACAGAAAAACAAAACAACCCAATCAAAATATGGGCAGAAGACCTAAATAGATATTTCTCCAACGAAGACATACAGATGGCCAATAGGCACATGAAAAGATGCTCATCATCACTAATTATTAGAGAAATGCAAATCAAAACTACAATGAGGTATCACCTCACACCAATCAGAATGGCCATCATGAAAAAGTCTACAGATAGCAAATGCTGGAGAAGGTGTAGAGAAAAGGGAACCTTCCTACATGGTTGGTGGGAATGTAAATTGGTGCAACCACTATGGAAAACAGTATGGACGTTCCTCAAAAGACTAAAGTTAGGTTTCATATGATCCAGTAATCCTACTCCTGGGCATATATCCGGACAAAACTATAACTCAGAAAGGTACACGTACCCACTATGTTCATAGCAGCAGTATTCACAATAGCAAGACATGGAAACAACCTAAACGTCCATCAACAGATGAATGGATAAAGAAGATGTGGTACATACATACAATGGAATACTACTCAGCCATAAAAAAGAATGAAATAATGCCATTTGTAACAACATGGATGTAACTAGAGGTTATCATACTAAGGGAAGTAAGCTAGAAAGAGAAAGACAAATACCATATGATATCACTTACATGTGGAATCTAAAATACGATGCAAATGAACGTGACTATGAAACAGAAACAGACTCACAGACATAAAGAACAAACTTGTGGTTGCCAAGGGGAAGGAGGGGTGGGGAGGGAAGGGTTGGCAGCTCGGGATTAGCAGATGCAAACTAGTATACACAGGATGGATAAACAACAAGGTCCTACTATATAGCACAGGGGACTATATTCAATATCCTGTGATAAAGCAGAATGAAAAAGAATATATATGTATGTATGTATAACTGAATCATGTTGCTGTATAGTAAAAATTAACACATACTCATACTCAACCATACTCAATAAAGTTTTTTTAAAATGAAAAATAAATAAGTTTCATTGGTTCCTTTGCTTGTATTTACTGGCTCTTTTGGATTTTTTTAACTTATTTGTTCTACTGAAAAAATAAGGAGTATTTCTTTCTGAGATAGTTTAAGGGTATTTCTTACATGTTTAACTATGTCTCTATCTTTGCTCTCACACTTATAATACTAGGTTGGCTAGATATAAAATTATGTCTAATATAATTTTCTTCCAGAATTTGGTTTTATTGAGTTAAGCATCCAAGTTGTCTTTGGAAATCCTGAGGCAAATCAGATTCTCATTTCTTTGTAGATATTCTTTTTCTCTCTCTCTCTCTCTCTCTCAGCAGCACATTATTCCATTGTATGGGTATACCATAGTTTATTCATCCAATCTTCTATATGTGGATATCTAAGTTGTTCCCAATATTTTATAATCACAAACAATGCTAGAGTATATAACATTTCACATATGCATTTTCAAATTATTGAAGGTGTATCTTTAGGGTAAATTTATACAAGTGGGACTTCTGGATACAAAGTAAACTCGTGTAGTTTTGTGAGATATGGCAAAATTCCCCTTCATAAGGGAATTGCATGCTTTTGCACTCACACCAGCAATCTATAAGAGTGCCTGTTTGTCCACATCTTTACAAGCAGTGTGGTTTTTTTTTTAATTTTTGCCAATCTGATACATGAGAAATAGTAACTCAATAGTTTTGACTTGCATTTCTATAATTATGAGTGATTTTAAATATCTGTGTGTGTGAACTATATGTTCATATTTTTAATCCATTTTTCTATTGAGTTCTTTGATCACTTTCCTTTAACCCTTTACCCGTAATATATGTTGCAAATATTTTCTCCCACTGTCTTTCATTATTTAACTTAATGGGTTTTTTGTTTGTTTACACCATGCAAAGTTTGTTTTTTCTTTTTAAATGCAGTTAATCAATCTTATCTTCTATTGTACCTATATTTTAAGTGACAGAAAGCTTTTCCCTATATCCCGGTTATAGATACCCATGCTTTCTTCTAATAAATGTATGATTTTGTTTTTATCTTTATATATTTGATCCCTTTGTAGCTTATTCTTATTCAAGAAGGGTTCATTGAATACAGAGTTCTCTGAGTTCTTGAATGTTTTAAACTCTTCTTCTACAGCCTTGATCCTTGAAGGACAGCTTGGCAAGATACAGAATTTCTGGTTCTCACATTTCTTTCCTTGAATTTCTTATAAGTGCCATCCTCTTTTGCTTTGCTTTGTATGTTGCTCTTGAGAAGTCTGATGCTAGCCTAATTCTCTTGCCCTTGCAAAGTCATTTAGTCTTTCTGCCTGGAGGCCTGAGGATTTTTTTTTTTTTTTTAATCTTTGAAGTCTAAGAGTTTCACTAAGCTATTTCTTGGAGTCAACCATTCTGGGGGAATTTTCCAAGGTACCCAGTTGGATTTATCAATATGTAGACTCAGGCCTTTTTTTTTTTCCAAAATATTTTCTTGGATTATAGTTTAAACATTAGTTCTATTATATTGTTGGTTTTTCTGCTTCAGGGACTCTAATTATGTTGGATTTGCTTTGTCTTTCTTCTATTGCAACCACTTTCCCCATGATCCCTTTTACATCCTCTGTATCTCATTTTCTTGGTTGTTTTTCTGCCTTTCTTCAATGACCTGTTATTAAATATTCTCCCAAATCACTCTCCACAGAGGATTGCAGTGTCAGCTAGAGAGAGAATTCTGGTGAATTTAGTGTTTATTTTTCTACTGACAGATTATTTGAAGTTTGTCATGTTTTTCTGACTCCTAGTTATCCTAAAGGTATCTGTTTCATGTGGTTTTATTTGTTCCTCTTATTGATCTGTATACTTTTTAGAGAATATATGGAGTGATTTGGATTTATGCACTGCCATTTTTCTTGGCTTACCTAGAATTCTCAATATCATCTTTTAACTCCTTGAAGAGTTATTTTAAATCCCAGACTGATATATTAATTATCTGAATCTCCTGTGGACCTGTTTCTACTGTCCATTGCTTCTCTTATTTTTGGTCATATGGTCTTGGTTTCTTGTATCCTGTAATTTTTTTAAAGCACTAGACATCGTATTTTTAAAAAATCAGGACTTCCTTGGTGGCACAGTGGTTAAGAATCCGCCTGCCAATGCAGGGAACGTGGGTTCGATCCCTGTTCCAGGAAGATCCCACATGCTACAGAGCAATAAGCCCATGTGCCACAACTACTGAGCCTGCACTCTAGAGCCTGTGAGACACAACTACTGAGCCCACGTGCCACAACTACTGAAGCCCACGTGCCTAGAGCCTATGGGCTGCAACAAGAGAAGGCACCGCAATGAGAAGCCCGCGCACCGCAACGAAGAGTAGCCCCTGCTCGCTGCAATTAGAGAAAGCCCGCACGCAGCAATGAAGACCCAACGCAGCCAAAAAAAAACTCCAAATAAATAAATGTATAAAAGAAGAAAAGAAAAGATCCATGAATCTTAAAAAAAAAAAAATCAGATATAACTTGAGGCCTGGATATTGGTATCTTTCTCCAGAGAGGATTTACTTTTGCTTCTGGTAGGGAGTTAGAGGCACTCCCAATTCCAGACCATCTTAATCCAATAAGGGATTAATAGAATTTGAAATGGTTTCAATTCATATGCTGACTGATCTATTTCTAGTTCATTTTTACTCCCAGGACATAGCTCGAGACAAAGTCTTAGAGTTTAGCAGAATCTCTTTCTGGTAGAACCTGAACTCCCATTTTCATTCCTTCTAGTCAGTGAGTCTGCTGAACTCCAGGTTCCTCCTTCAAATATATATCTTTTCAGGGACCTCTCTGGTGGTTCAGTGGTAAAGAATCCACCTTCCAATGCAGGGAAGGTGGGTTCGATCCCTGGTCGGGGAACTAGGATCCCACATGCCGTGGGGCAACTAAGCTCGCACACCACAACTACTGAGCTCACGTGCCACAAACTACAGAGCCCATGTGCTCTAGAGCCTGTGCACCACAACTAGAGAGAGAAAACCTGCATGCCACAACTAGAGAAAAGCCCGCACAATCCCACATGCCTCAACAAAGGTCCCATGTGCAGCAACTAAGACCCGACACAGCCAAAAGATATATATACATATATGTGTGTGTGTGTGTATATATATATGTATATATATATATATATATGTATATGTGTATATATATATCTTTCCTATTCTGTCCAGTTCTTCTAGTTTGGCCTCAGTGAAAGGGTTGGCAATTTCCTTGTTTCTTCAAGAATCAAAGTAAGAGAAACCTCAAATTACATGATAAATAAGTACCATGGATGTAATGTACAGCATGATGACATGGTTAACACTGTTGTGATATATATGAAAGTTGTCAAGAGGGTAAATCCTAAGAGTTCTCAACACAAGGAAAAAAGTATTTTTTGCTTTCTCTTTTTATTGTATCTTTATGAGATGATGGATGCTAACTAAATTTATCGAGGTAGTCATTTCACAATACATTTAAGTCAAACCATTATTCTGTATACTATAAACTTATACAATGATATGCATCAACTGTATCTCAATAAAACTGGAAAATATATTAACAATTAAAGAATCAAAGTAAGACCCGTTTGTGAATTTATCTATCCTGCCTGTCACCCCTCTCGTAAATGAACAAAGGATAGCAAGAAATCAAGACACTGCTACCAGCTGCCTCTGAACACTACCCTCATCCTTCCTCTGTCAGTGTAGACATGCCTCCCCTTTAAAATAGCAAAAGAAAATATATTGATTGCATTAGTTTCCTAAGGCTGCTGTAACAAATTGCCACAAACCAGGTGGCTTAAAACAATAGAAATTTATTTTCTCACAGTTCTGGAGGTAAGAAGTCCAAAATCAAGGTGCTGGCAGGGCTCTAGGGGGAGAATCCTTCCTTGTCTCTTCCAGCTTTTGATGGCCGCTGGCAGACCCTGGCTTGTGGCCACATCAGTTCAATCTCTGCCTTCTTCTCATGACCTTCCTCCCTCTGTCTCTGTTTTTTTTGTTGTTGGTGGTGATTTTTTTCTCACATCTCCCTCTCCTGTCTCTTGGGAAAACACTGGTTATTGGACTTGGAGTCCACTCTAAATTCAGGATGGTAGCATCTCAATATTCTTAGTAACATTTGCAAAGACCCTATTTCCATATAAGGTCACACTCACAGGTACTGGGGGGTGGGACTTAGATATATCTTTTGGGGGCCACAATTCAACCTACTACACTGATCACACACTATATGTCAGTCGTGGTGCTGTACCATTTACATGGATTAGTTCGTTTTGCATTCATAACAACACTATGAGTAGATACTATTCTTTTGCCCATCTACAAATGAGGAAACTGAGGTTATGTTAGAACCTAAGTAACTTGCTCAAGATATCACATCTAGTAGTTTAAAGATTTGGAATTCAGACCCAGGCAGGCATTTCTCTAGATGATGACATTACACCACATCCTTTAGGCACCAGACTTTGTGGAACTGCTACACTCAAGGGGAAAGGTCAGAGGACAGCCAGTTCTCATTTTGGAAACCATCGACAAAAGCCTGTAAAAGGGGTCGGACCCGGGGAACCTCTTCCCCATTCCTCCTCCACTTCCTCCATTCTGTTGCCAAACATTTTATGGCTGCTATTGGCCTCCAGGTTCCATACAAGGTGTGCTGTCACCTTTAGGGGCCCACGTATACCTTAGTTAGGCTTGTTTTTATTGTGAAGATCTGATAGCTATACAATATTGATCTGTTAAAGCACCTGTTACTTAGGGTATGTTTGGCACATAAGACAATGATCATATGGGAACTTAAGAGCAAATCTGAGGCACAGCTGGGCATCATGGGGACCAGGAAGGAGCCGTCAGGTCCTGAGGCAGCTGAGGACCTGGTTGTTCCCTGCCTCTCCCTTGTGGGCCTCAGTCTCTCCTCTTTGCTCCACTCATCACTAACCAACCCCCCTGCTCCCTCATGATTTTAGCTCCCTGTTTGGCTTACACAGTGAAGCTTGCCATGGCCTCACCTCCCTCTGCAGCCCACTACCCTATCCCCTCGTCTTTCTTTGTTCAGGTTGTTGGGAAAGAGAGTCTATGTGACCCAGTTCCTCTCCCTATGTCATATCATACCAGAGTCAGTATGCAAATTGGCGGCCCTAAGCTATGTGCCCACCCTACCTGGGCAGCCATAGCTAGGAGGACGGACATACAGAGGGTGACATATCATATATGGCCAGTGAAGTAGGTGTCCTTACAGGTGCTATGGGTGTAGGAGTCGTTCTAAGGAAGAGCACTCTGAGTATAGCATATCCACCCCTTACGTTCACCCACACCCCATGCACAACCATAGACCACATTTCACCCATCATGATGCTCCTCTCAGGATGAAGCAAATTTGGGTGAGGGATTTCAACTCCTGCCCTGTGAGTGTCTAAGGACCCCCTAGCCTGTCACCCATTGGATTTCTGGCCAAAACCCTAGGCTAACCTGAGTCCCATTGCTGCACACATTACAGCCCAGCCTAACTCAAGTCCACCACTGACTCCTTTTGGTCCTTGTTCTAATGCTAGTTCCTGTCCTGTGTATAGTTCTGCATGGAGCTTGTATTATTTTTCTATTGCTGCTATAACAAATTATCACAAACTTAGCAGCTTAAAACAATACAAATGTATTATCTTACAATTCTGCAGATTTTGCCTAATACAGTTCTCAGTGGGTCAAAATCAAGGTGTCAGCAGGACTGCATTCCTTTCCAGAGGCTCTAGGGGAGAATCCATTTCCTTGCCCTTTCCAGCTTCTAGAGGGCATCCTTATTCATTGGCTTGTGCCCCCTTCCTCCATCTTCAAAGTCAGTGAAAGAGGTTGAATCCTTCTTACATCACATCATGCTGATCTTCTGCCATTCTCTCCCACTTTTAAGCACCCCTGTGATTATATTAGGCCCACTAGGATAATTCATAATACTCTTCCAATTTTAAGATCAGCAAATTAGCAACCTTAATTCCATCAACCTTAATTCTCCTTGGCCATATAACGTAACATATCCACAGCTTCCTGGGATGGGAAAGTGCACATCTTTGGGGGACCATTATTCTGCCTAACACAGAGTTCAACTAACATTTCATTAGGTCCTACTATATATAAGGAACTGCACTGGGGACTTATTGTGCCCCAAAGTAAGTAAAGATTGAGCAGAGAGACCATGGACCACTAGAGGATATATAAATGCATACATCTTTACTTACACAACACACACGCACATACTCATGTACACACACACACACACACACACACACACACACACTAGTAGGCCAGGATATCAATACACAACTTATCCAGAGCACAGGGAGGGAGAGTAAGACCAGCTTTAAGGAGACTGTGTTACCTGGACTTTGTGACCTGGAACTTGGTGACTTTTAAAAAAGCAGCTTCAGTAGAGCAATTTTGATGGTAGTAAAATGGAACAGAGATAGGGATTGAAAAGGAGGCAAGAAAACCAAGGCCTGGTGGGCTCCACTTACAGTCCAGAAATTTACCAAAGGAAAGAAAGAAGCAGGGCTGTAGCAAGAGCCTCTTTACCCCGATGGTTTGTTCCTTTTCCACCTTTCCAAGTTCATGGTCCCACAGCATATTTAACCCGGAACTTGGGAAGGAGCTGTCCTGGAGGAGAGCTTCGCTGGAATCTAAGCATGGCACCTGCCACCTGGCTGCACAGGTGACAAACGACTCTCCCACACACTAACAGTACCTGATGCTCGCCTTCATCGCTTCTGCTGAAAGGCCCTAAGTTGTTGTATGTATCAGCTAGGGTCCCATCAGCTGACAGATGACTGCTCAAAATGAAGAGAATTAAAGAAGGGACTATTTACAGAGAGGAGGGTTAAGGAAACTGAGAAGCATGGAGAAGAAACAAGGGACATGGAGGGAACTCATTAAACCCCTAAGCCTCAAAGGTCAAGGGGAGGGAGCTGTTACTGGAACCCAATGAAAGCTATAGCCACGGAAGAGGGTGGGCTGGATGGGAGCCGAGCTGCGGGCTCGGCCGGGGGCGGAGAATAGATATCTCCACCTCTTTCCCTTATCCTCCGGTCTGCAGCTGGTGCTTTCCCCGACCCCCGCCCCGCCCACTCCCCCGCCCCCCGCCCCTCCCCCCCGGCTGATCTAATCAGAAGCCAGAGGATACCACTCAGCCGATGCAGCCTATAGAAGTCAGTCTTTGAGGGCACAGAATGGGAGGGAAGGGTGAAGCCAACCAAATATCCAGCCCCTACCCACCCCTGGGTTACTCCTAGTTCCAGTAGTTCTAGAAATAACTGGATTTGGCCAAGCTCTCTGAGGACACAGCAGCCGCAGAAGTTTCTGTCACCATCACTAGAATCCAGGGCTCCAAGACAGCAGTGGAAGGAAGCTCTGAGAGAAAAGGCAAAGAAAGGCAACAGGAAGGGAGAAAAGGCGGCTTGGAGGTAAGAGAGGAGCAGCCTGGAGGAAGCTCCCGGCTGTCAAACTATCCTCGGCTAAGCTCTGAGCCTTTGCTTAAAAATCAGTGCGCAGAGCTGTTTACTCACCTTGAGCGCTATCCCACATCTGTCGTTATTTTCGATGAGCTCATGGAGCCATCCGAGCTGCTCCTGGGCCCATTCTTAGTGATATTAAAGCACTTTTTAATTGCCACATTCTCTGCGGCAGAGAAAGCCTCATCTGAATGTAGCTTTAAAACCAACAGCAATCAGCAGAGATCCATCAATTAGCATTCGGCATTAAGTGAGGCGGAACGTTTGCCAAGGCTCCAAGGGCCTCTCCACCGTGAACGTTCTACAAGGTTCATTCTCTTCTGTTTGAATAATATTCGGAGCTCTTGACTCACAGTCTTGACTGACAGTTTTTCTCAGCTGCCAAAAGAATAACCGATTTTCTACCGTAACTCTTTTCGAACTCAAACGGTACAGCTCCAACAGAGCTCTTTACCCTGGTACACACATTTTTTTTTTTTAAGGGAAAAGTATCTGCTTCAAACCACTAATTATAATTTATTATAACAACACATCCCAGGAAGCAGGGTTCTTACTGTAATTAACTGCTGAGGAGTTGGACGGAGCAACTGTTTACTGAGTTTCAATTGACTTGTTCAGAATCTGTCACCCTCTTGCAACTTAACCCACAATCAGATCTGAATTCAAAATGTTATGGAAGCCCTGTCAACTTTATGCTGAATATTTCATAGTAGTTTGCTCTCTTCAGAATTTTCTTTAGGTTATGCCATTTTTCTGTCTTTGAGAGGGAAAGGTTTTATCCTAAAATATATATGTACTTCTTTCCTTTCTGTGATGGTTAAACATGACAGTGGGCATCAGAGGTAGTTTCCCAATAGTGGCTACTCCCGCTGGGTTGTAAGAATTTTGAAATGTGTAGATGTGCTGGCATTACTTCAATCGAATATCACACTGAAGAGACCTCTTTTTCGTTTTATCCCGTTGTCACTGTCCTGAGGCTTGTACTGATCCTCAGTTTCCTTCTCTGTAAAGTGGGGATGATAATATATAGCCTACAAAACTGTTCTGAAGGTTGAGTGTAATCTAAGTGTTTGACACAGAATTGAGCCTACAGTAAACAGCTCTTTTATTCTTTGCTGGCCAGGAAAACATGGCAATGACTGAAAACGGTGAGAGACTATTTTTGCTCGTGCCGATCTCTGAGTCCATGATCAGAATTGCCAGCAAATGAACAGTCTCTAAGCCAGCCAGGCTTCTGAAATCCTCAATCCTTAATTCACAACACAGTCACCAGAACTAAATGATTCTAAATTATTTGAGTTTCAAGTGGCTAGGGTGACAACAATTCTTTCAGCCACCTTCCTATGTAGCTGTTTCTGACTTTCCGAGCATGTGGCACCGGGGACTAAGGTTTTCTTCTTCTAAATGAAGACAGTTGGCTCCTGGCCTTCTCTGGTATAAATTCATAAGACTGTTTATAAAATTCAGATCATTCCTGGCAAGAAAGTTATTTCAAGGTTTTCCCTGGTGGCGCAGTGGTTGAGAGTCCGCCTGCCAATGCAGGGGACACGGGTTCGTGCCCCGGTCTGGGAAGATCCCACATGCCGCGGAGCGGCTGGGCCTGTGAGCCATGGCTGCTGAGCCTGCACGTCCGGAGCCTGTGCTCCACAATGGGAGAGGCCACAACACTGAGAGGCCCGCGTACCACAAAAAAAAAAAAAGTTATTTCAAAATGATATGTTTCACCTATAGTTATTGAGATGTCACTTTTGGCAACTCAGAAAGTTGTTACATAGAGTCTGAATTTGGTGACATCAAACAATATTAGAAGGACAGCACACAAACATTTCTGATGCATTTCCTTTTTTGCAGAATGGAGTTAGTTTAATTACTTTGTGATGATAAAAGCAATATGTGGTTATTGCAAAGCACTAAAAACAAGAAAAGCATTGTGCAATAAAGAGTTAACTCAGCAGGCTTGCGGCTTGCACTGTTCAAACCCACACCTTCCCAAGATCTTCAGGACTTGACTTTGGCCTAGTTCTTGAAGATGGACCTTTGAGCCTTTGGAATATCCTGCCTGTGAGAGTGTTTTTGTCTGCCTGAAGCCTTGGGCCGCACCAGATAGTTTATGCTAACAATGTGATTATGGTGAAAACTGTTTCTGTAGGCCTGAGGCTTTGGGCCACACTGTTATCAGTCTGACCTCTGGAATGTGGGGTCTGCATGCCTACGTGACTGACCCCTGGACACCAAGGCTCAGTGATATTCCCCAGTTATGAGATTCCCTTGCTGGTAACACGGTATATGTGTTGTCACATCTTGTTGCTGGCAGAATTAAGCACTTTCTGTGGGACTCCACTGTGTGAGAACAATTGGAAGCTTGTCCTAGTTTTTCCTGGACTCCATTCTATGTGCCTTTCCCTTTGCTGATTTCAGTATGTATTGTTTTACTGTAACAAACTCTAACTGTGAGTATAACAGCTTTTCTGAGACCTGTGAGTCCTACTAGTGAATCATCAAACATAATGTATGGTCTTGGGGATCCTCAATGCAAATATTAAAAAATTAAAGTTAAAATAATCCATTGTCTTACTTCTAAAGATAAAGATATATATATATATATACACACACACACATACTTAGAGACTTTTTTTTCCTATATACTCCAATATTTTGTTAATGGACAATGGGTCATATTATATACTATGCTTATTAACCTTTTCTCATTTAACATAGAATGAATACATTTTCCTTTGCCCTTAAATATAGATATATTATTTGTACAGCATTCTGTTGTATAGAATTTATGGTTCATTTATTTAATTGATCATTTATTGATAGTCATTTGGGCTGTTTCCCCTTTTTTTGGTATTATAAACAATGGTGCAATAAACATCTTTGTAGATAACCTACTTGCAAGCTTGTCTCCTTATTTGTGATACAAGGACCTGTGATACAAAGATTTAAGAATTGTGGTGAGAATCACTTGAAGTGACTAATGAGATGTGGCAAAACAGGTTAAGTTTTCAGACCTCTAACCAGAATATTCTTGATATCTAAAATGACTGGAATTAGGCTAGATTCTGAAGAGATCCTCATTCAATAAATTCATGGAAACCTGTGTCTCTACCATTTTTCAACTATATCCATATGAGCTCTTAGACCTTAAAATAGGCATTCTTCATTGGTCCTAAGGAGTTAGCTTACTGTTTTCTACTGAGATTTATTATAATCCATTTCCCCCAAAATGAGAATAGATATATATTCTCCTAACACCAAGCAGCTACAAGATCAAGAATATCTGACTCTGCTAGTAATTTAACTGCTTGACAGAATAAAACTTAACAATCTTTAGATAAAGACAATATAGCCCAGAGCCTTTACAATATATCATTTACAATGTTCAGCATTCAGAAAGAAATTACTAGAAAATGATCCATAATCAAGAGGGAAAACAGTAAGTTAAGCAGACAAATGAATGACTCAGATATTTGTCTTACCAAGTAAGGATCTTAAAAGTAACTACTATAAATATGTTAACAAATTTAGAGAAAAATATGTAACATAGGTGAACAGATGGGAAATTCCAAAAGAGAAACTCTTAAAAAGAACCAAATAATTCTGTATAGAAACTGAAAATGCAATATCTTAATAAAGAATTCATTGGAGGGCTTAGCGGAAGACTGGACACAGAAGAAGAACTAATCAGTGAAATCAAAGATAGGTCCATAGAAAGGATTCAAAATGAACTACACAGAGAAAATAATAATAATAATAATAAAAAGCAAGAGCATCTGGGGACATTATCAGTCCATACATATGTATGGAGTCCCAGAAGAAGACAAGATGTGGAGAAAATATATTTAGAGATAATAAATGAAATTTTTCAAAAACTGATGAAATACATCAGTCTACATACAAGAATCTAAGTGAATCCCAAGCAGGATGAATACAAAGGCACATTATAGTCAAACTTCAGAAAACCAAAGAGAAAGAGAAAAATCTTAAAACAGCCAATGTGGGGAGGGGGACACATTACATTCAGGGGAACAATATCAATAATGACTAACTTCTCATCAGAAGCTATGGAAACCACCAGACAGTAGAACAACAGTTTCAAAGTGCTAAAAGAAAATATTAGTCAATTTAGAATACTATACCCAGTGAAAATATCCTTCAGAAATGAAGACAAAGTAGAGACATTTTTAGACAAATAAAAATAGAATTTATCACTAACAGAACTACATTGCAAAAAAATGCTAAAGGGAAATGATCCTATAAAGACTAGACCTGTAAGAAGAGTCCTGGAAATGGTGAAGATGTGGGTAAACATAAAAGACTATTTTCAATGTTTCTCTTTTAACAAACAATGGAAGACAAGCTTATTCTAAAATGTATATGGAAAAGCAAAGGGCCTAGAAGAGCCAGAACGCTTTGACAAGAAGAATAAAGTGGGAGGAATTTTTAGACTTACTATATACCTACAGTAACCAAGACAGTGTGGTACTGCTGGAGGAATGAACACATAGATCAATGACACAGAATAGAGAACCCAGAAATAGATCCATACAAATATGCCCAACATTTTTTGACAAAGGTACAAAATGCAGTTCAATGGAGGAAGGACAGTCTAGTCAGTAAATGGTGCTGGAGCAACTGGCAAAAACAAAACAAAAACAAAAACCTTGATCTAAACCTCAGATCTCATATAAAAAAATTATTCATAATGAACCATAGACTTAAATGTAAAACTGTAAGACTTTCGGAAGAAAACACAGGAGAAAATCTTTGGAACCTAGTGCTAAATTCAACATCACTAGTGATTAGCCATGACACCAAAAGTATAATTCCTAACAGAACACATTGATAAATTAAACTTCATCAATTTGCTCTATGAAAGATCATAAAAGAATGACAAGGCAAGCCCCAGACTGGAAGGAAATATTTGCAAACTATGTATCTGACAAAGGACTTGTATCTAGAACATATAGAGAACTCACACACTCAACAGTAATAAAGCAAGTGATTCAATGAGAAAATGAGCAAAAAACATTAACAGACATTTCACCGAAAAGGATTTATGGATGGCCAATAAACATAAAAAAAGTTGTTTAACATCATTAGCCATTAGAGAGACGAAAATTAAAACCACAATGAAATATCATGACAAATCTATTAGGACGTAAAATAAAAATAATAAGTGCCGGTGAGGCTGTGGAGCAACTGCATCTCTCATACATTGCTATTGGGAATGTAAAATGGGACAATCAATCTGGAAAACAGTTTGGCAATTCCTTATAAAACGAAATATATACTTATTATTTAACCCAGCACTCACACACTTGGACATTTATCTCAGAGAAATGAAAATTTATGCTCACACAAGAACCTGTATATGAATGTTCATAGCAGCTTTATTCATAATAGCTAAAATATGGAAATAGCCCAAATATCCTTCAATGTGTAAATGGATAAACAAACTATGCTACAGTGGAATACTACTCAGCAATAAAAAAGGAGCAAGCTACTGATATACAGTACATATTACATGGATCTCAGAGGCATTCCTTTTTTTTTTTTTTTTTTCCCACACTACTGCCTCTTTATTCTCCTGCTCTGTTGTCTTGAGGCAATCGTAGGAGGAAAATACACATCAGTATTTACTCTGTATACTGATTTCTTTACAGGTGTAATGCACCTGTAAAGAAAGTTGCTTTCAATAGTGTTTGATAGTGTTTTTCTTCAGAGGCGTTCTCCTGAGTGAAAAAAGCCAATCTAAAAAGATTATATACTGTATGACTCCATTTATACAGCATCCTCCAAATGTCAGTATCATAGAGATGGAGAGCAAACTAATGGCTGCCAGAGGATAGAGATTTGGGGAGGGAGGGTGGGGTGCTATAAAGGGGTAGCACAAGGGAGTTCCTTGGTATTGATGGGACAGTTTTATATCCCGATTAGGTAGTAAAACAAATCCATACATGTGGAAAAAATGAATAGAACTATACATACACACACATATAAACTCATCAGTGAAAACTGGTGAAATCTGAATAAGGCACAGTTAACAGTATTGTACCAATATCAATTTCCTGGTTTCGATATTATTTGGGTTAGATATTACCACTGGGGGAGTATGGGCAAAGGATACACAAGATTCTCTGTACTACTTTTGCAACTTCCTGTGAGTCTATAACTATTTCAAAAGCGAAAGATTTTGGAAAACTATTGACTGTTTAAAGTAAAAGCAGGAGAAACAACGTATGGAGTATTTATAACAAATATAGAAGTAAAATATACAACAAAAAAATAGCACAAAGCAAGAAATGGAGTTAAATACAGTTGTAAGATTCTTATATTGTTTGTATAGTGGTATGATTGAATTCAGGGTCACTTGTGATAACTTAAGGCTGCATACTATAATCCCTTGAACAGCCACTAAATTAACAATCTATCTATTTATCAAGCAGTATAGCCAAAAAGCAAATAAAAGAGACAAAATGGAATACCAAAAAGTGATTGATTAATTCAAGAGAAAGCATGAAACAAGGAACAAAGAACAGATGGGACAAATAGAAAATAGGAACAAAATGGTTTAACCCAACCATATCAGCAATTATAGTAACCGTAAATGAACTAGACGTTCCAGTAAAAAATCATTTGGATTTTTAAAAACAGATTCAACTATGTTATTTATTAGAGGTACACATTAAATATAAGGACACAGGTTGAAAGACACATGCTACACAAATGCTAATCAGAACAAAGCTGGTGCAGTTATGTTAATAAGACAGAAAGTAGACTTCAGGACAAGGATTATCACCAGTGAGAGAGGAATATTTCATAATGATAAAAGGCTCAGTTTTACAGGACATGACAATCTTAAATATATGCACCCAACAAGCTTTCACATAGAAATAGCTAAAGCAAAAAATGATAGAACCAAGCAAATCCTTCATCTTACCTGAATATTTCAACACTCTTCTCTCAATAATCTTTTTTTTTCCATCTTTATCAGAGTATAATTGTTTTACAATGTTGTGTTAGTTTCTGCTGTACAACAAAGTGAATCAGCTATATGTATACATATATCCCCTCCCTCCCACCCTCCGTACCCCACCACTCTAGATCGTCACAAAGCATCGAGCTGATCTCCCTGTCAGTAATCTTTAGAATAAGCAGATAGAAATATTAGTAAAGATACAAAAAAATATGAACAATACTATTCACTGATGTCCTAATTGACATTTACAGAACATCCCACCCAACCACAGCAGAACACACATACCTTTCAAGTGCACATATTCACCAACAGAGACTATTTATTGGGCCATTAAACAAGTCAATAAATTTCAAGCATTGTAATCATAAGGATATGTTCTCTGACCACAGTGGAATTAAACTAGAGACCAATTTTTTAAAAAAATAAATAAGTCTTCACCTATATGTCAGCGGAGTCTCCCTGCCTCAAATAATCTAGGTAAGTTTTTCGCTGACCCTTATCTTCTATCTATGGAAATCTGATATCCTCTCCTGTATTAGTCAGGGTTCTCCAGAGAAAGAAAACCATAGGAGGTGTATACATACATATAGAGAGAGAGGGAGATTTTTTTTAAACCGGCTTATGTGATTGCAGAGGCTTAATAAATCCAAAACCTACAGGGTAGGCTGGCAAACTGAAGACTCAGGTAAGAGCTGCCATTCAAGACCGTCCAAAGACGGTCTGCTGGCAGAATTCCTTCTTCCTCAAGAGAAGTCAGTCTTTGTTCTAGCTAGGATTCAAGGAATGGATGAGGCCCATTCACCCTATGGAAGGTAACTGGTTCACTTGAAGTCCACGCATTTAAATGTTAATCTCAGCCAACAAAACATCCAACAAAAACACTTTCACAGAAACATCCAGAATAATGTTTGACCAAACACCTGGTCACTGCCGCCCAGCCAAGTTGACACATAAATTAACCATCATGCCTCCCCACCATGATTTCTTAAATTTCTTGAAAGATGAGCCTGGCTATGGTCTCCAAACTAATATCTTTCCTAAATTAATTCAGTTTACAAATCATCAGGCCATCTCACATGGGCCATTAATGTGAAACTCAGGCCCTTCCACCAAGTTCCAACAAAACCAAGAAACTAACAGAACCCCATTCACACAAGGCCTTTGTGAACGTAACAGACTTTAGTGAACGTCAGGGGACACGGGATGGATTCTTCTTTAGCAACACAAACAACTTAAAAGTGTACAATAATGCCCCATACCATTTGACCCACTCTCTTTGCTCCCCCTTCCTTTTCTGTCCTCCCCACCTCCAAATTATTGTTCATTTCTACAAAAGGCAATCTAAATGTTTCTGTTGATTCCTTGATGTCTGCCAAACCGCTTTCTATCTCAACTTGCTTTCCTAAATAAGGGCATTGCCTGAGAAGAATTCCAGGACCAGCTGTGAATCATCACTTCATCTCACCCGTCTCCGCAACCTGGTTTCCCCAGAAGTTTCATTTAAATATAGCCTCTCATTTTATTCCACTGCCCTCTAAATCATTCAAGAGAAGGAAAAACACTGAACCTATTACATTTAAAACCTAGTAAGTTCCTGCTAAAAGAGGAGGCTCTACGAACACCACGAGGCCAGAGAAAAGTGAAGGAATAAATGGATGATTTATACTGAGGACTGGGCAGGTGTGGGAGAAACATACGCAGATGGTCGTCAGACCAGAGTTTGATCTGGAGCTGGCTGAAAGATGCTACCCTAGGGCAGGCGCTTTGCAGAAATGTGACCCACAGACCCCAGCTGTAAAGGTAGGGGTCACTCCCTGGACCCTGTGTCCCCAGCTCCCACCCCAGTGCTGTGATGGTGAAGGTAGCTTGCCTCTGATGCCTCCCACCTCCAGCCTGAGGGTCCTCTGTTGGAGCTTCTTCCCTATTGAAATTCACCATCTGGGGAGGGGGAAGGGTAAGTTGGGATGAAGTGAGAGAGTGGCATGGACATATATGCACTACCAAATGTAAAACAGATAGCTAGCGGGAAGCAGCCGCATAGCACAGGGAGATCAGCTCGGTGCTTTGTGACCACCTAGAGGGGTGGGATAGGGAGGGTGGGAGGGAGGGAGACGCAAGAGGGAGGGGATATGGGGATATATGTATACGTATAGCTGATTCACTTTGTTATACAGCAGAAACTAACACACCATTGTAAAGCAGTTATACTCCAATAAAGATGTTAAAAAAAAAGAAATTCACCATCTGATTTCATTTACCTCTCAAGTCCCTGTCATGTAGGAGAGTAACGTAATCAATGAAACACAACTGATGCCTGCAGTGGTTTAATCTACCACTTTGCAGGAAATACTCACATTTAATAGACAACTCGTAAAAATGCAATGTTTGTTGTCCCGATGGGAATGCAGGTTTAGCGGTGGGCTTTCCCACCAATGGGAGAGATGTTTGGGGAGCAGCTGCCTTCCTTGCTGTCCTTCAAGCCTCACTGTGGAGCCTCGGTCACCTGAGCTGGACTGGTGACCGGGGGTAAGGAGCAGAAAGTGGCCTCAAAGCCCAGGTCGAAGCGGGCCGCGCCCCAGGCAGCTGGCACAAGGTACCGGACGCGGACTAGGGGTGAGCGAAGCCCTGCACCGAGACTGATCGCGGACCAAGAAGGGGCCAGGCGGGGGCTGCCCCCAGGCCACTCTTCTGGGAGCTACACCCACCTTCCTTCCCGCCGTCTCCGTGCTGCTGCCACGTCGGGTCCCTGGCGGGAAGCAGGCTCTGCTGCGGACCTGCGTCCCTCCGGCTGCAACACAAGACACGAGGGGTCGGAGCAGCGCCCGGGTCCCATGTTGTAGCCGGAGGTCTCACACCGTGTCATGGTGAGCCCTGCCTGCGGGCACCTGCCCCGCTTCCTCTTCCAGGTGGGCCGCCCGGCTTAGGCTTGAGGAGTCTGTCTTGCTGTGCATCTGGACGAGCACGCTGTAAAACAACAGAGGCCACGTAGGGATGCGCCGCTGCGACAGGGGCTGTCCTCGCGGCAGCAGAGGAAAAAACAGTGGCTTCGGTGGACGGCAGCCGGGAGCCGAGCCGAGGAGTCTGACTGCCTCCGCCCAAGCCCTGCGGGGGGCGGCGTGGGTGCCCTGCGCTCCAGGTGCACCGCAGCCTGATGGAAATGCTCAGAGAGCAGGTACGCTCACAATATTTAGCTGTCCACATGCCTTTTCCTTCCAAAAATGAATTACCGCTGTTTACAAGACACTAATTACAGTTTATTACAACAATGCTTCCTAGGAAATAGGGTCTTACTCTAATACTATGATGAGAATTTTGTAAATGCCAGACTAGTACAATGAATTGCCCTGAATTATAATAAATGTCTGTGCTTTGGAAGTAAGGCAGTAAACACAGCATTATTGCTATCCATTTTCAATGGGCCTATCTAGGATTTATTACTTATTTATGGCTTATTTTTATTCAAAAACTCCTACATATCATTTTTATGTGAATTCGTTTTGGTGAGCCATTTCTGGGTTTTCTCACAAAATAAAATGAGGAAGGTCCGGAATCAGAAAAGCACCCGTTCAATTTCCCCAGAGGTGACCTACTGAAATTTCTCCGCCACATTCCCTGTCAGCTAAACTCTTTGCGGAAACCGTGGACTGACAGAGGAATCAACTGAGGCATTGCTCACTCTACTTTTGCTCCAATAACGCAGACCGTCAGCCTTGTTTAAGAAGGCAATAGGCTTTGAGCACAGATTAGACATTAAATAAAAGTGTCGAAATTCAATATGACATGGTTTTCTCCCAATAAAAGAAGACAAGAATTCCACAGACCCACCATGTAGGAGGAAGAGGAATAACAATATCATGCCCACATTTTACACAGAAACTTAAAATTGAACAGTCTGAAAGCAAAAAAAAACCCAAAAACCCTTTTCCTGCCTAAATAATCTAAAAGATTTACAAGGGTTCTTCCCAGATGACCTGAATTCTCACCATTGTCTCTGAGTGTGTGTGCAGTGCCTTGGAGACACACATTCCCCAGATAAGTTACTTTTTTCCAAAGCTCCTTTCACTTTTCTGTCCTGTATCTCCTGGAATCATTCACTTTTAAAGACTTTGTTGTGTTCTCAGGGCCCAGGGCAGGACCTCTGAGAAAGGAGACCTGTCAGACAGCCACCAGGCAGTGGCCCGCTGCTGGCTGCTGGGAGAGACTCCCCACTCCCCAGGACCTCTGCTTAGAAAGTCCAGACTCCTGATGTTAGCTCTGTCTCCAAGCAGCCAGGCCCTAACTAAACTCAGAAGAAACAAATTCTGCACATGATGACCTTGCCTTTGAAAAACAGCAGAAATTTGTTTTGTGTTAGAGTTCTAAGAAAGTGAAGGTTTCCCAGTGCTTATCAGCACGTCTGACTGTGAGCATGCGTGGCACCCTGTGATGTATTTTGAGAAACAAAGGGACACAGAGGCAGACCGACCCTGAGGAGAAAGCCCTGTGGCGATACAACGGGGCTTCGGGGGAGGGGGGGGCCGTGGGGGGAAGGAGGTGGCCTAAAACTCCAGCCCTGCCACACAGCAGCAGGGGGTGAGGCCACTATGTGCCACCCCTAGAAAAAAACCCAAGGCTGCAGGCCTGCCCTGCCTATTTGCACGACGCTAGGAGAGCTGGTCCCCAGGAACCAGGAAGCGAAGTGAGGGCCAGGCAGAAGCAGAGCTTCAGCCCACGGGAGCCCCTGCGCCTCGCCCAAGGCACATCCTCCGGGTGCTGTGAGGCGGGCCTTCCACCCCTAGTCAGAAGCCTGGCTCACGTTGGGGCTCGGCTGGAACAGCAGAGGGGCAGGGCCCCCCACCCCGGGCGGAGGGGAGCAGGGAGCCCAACAGGAGGTGGGCCAGTCAGAAGCTCCGGGCCAGGGTGGAAGGTGAGTCCAAGCAGGAGGTGAGTTCAGAAGAGTCCTGAACAGGGGAGAGGGGCGGTGTTGCAGGAAGATGGGGACAAGACAAGCCTCCTGTCCCCGCTCACTGCCTGGGCCCTTCCGCCCCCCTATTTCACCCCCACTACCCTGGAGGAACCAGTCGTCTCCTCCACGCCCGTGATGAGGCGGGGCTGCCTGGCTTGTCTGCACCAACGAGAGGTCAGAATGAAGAGAGAATGGGAATCAGAAAAGCTGAGAGCAAGACTCAGAGCCCCCAGAGCCCCCCTGCGGGATGGGGGACACTGAAACCAGCACGCTGCGGGTGCAGCAGGCCGAGGACAAAGGAGAAGAGGTGCTTCCGTTAAATCAAAGAGCACCTGTAGCAGGTGCAGACTGTTGCAGGCGGAAGGTCAGCGGCCTCCTCCACAACAGTGAAGTCTGGGGTGGGGCGGGACTCAGGGAAACGAGCAGAGTTTACCTACTGCGTGGCCTTGGTGAAGTGCAGCTGGAGTTCGGGGCCGACATGGCTGCACTGAACGTCCTGGCCGCTTCCCCACTGGGCAGGGCTGGGATGTGCAAGCAGGGCAGGCTGCGGCCTGCAGTAAGAGGGCAGTGGGCCAAGCATCTGGGGTACAGGCCCCTGAGTGTCCTCCGGCAGGGGAAGAGCTCCTGACGACCCGCCCTGGAGTGGGGGAGGGAAAAGGGCGGTGCCAGAGACCAGGGCAGGTGAAGTGAGTGTCTGCAAAGGCCTGACTTCCCTGGGAGATGGGCTTCTGGCCCCTCACCACCCCTCCTGCGGGCTGCCCACAGAGTGCCCCCAGCTGTTCACAGATGTCCTAGCAGGGCAGATTCAGTGGCCAGAGCACTAGGAGGGAGCACAGTGCCCATCCCTGCTTGCCTGGCCCAGGGTCTGACTTTAGGGAAGAACCACAGAGCCTTAAGGGAGGTGGTGCAGGAAGGAAAGACGAGGCCAAAGGCACTCCTGGAGCTTTAGAAACCTCTTGAAGACTGGCAAACAAGCAAGAGATTTTAGAGCTACTCGAAAAATGACAAAGTCAGAAATGTTAAAAATGGCCATCATTATGCAGGAAGGTGGGTTGCAGCGGGAGCACCAGTGAAACAGGCCCATTTGCCTTCCATTTGCTGCAGGTTCTATTGGCACTCTATTTTCTTCTATTTATTTTTATACCCTAAAAAAAAAAAGCCTCTACATTAAATAGTCACCTTTCGTCCATTTGTAATTATCTTCCTCTGGGGCACCATAAATTTCTTTGGTATTATTATCATATTAGAGAACCTAATACATTTTTTCCCCTTGCCTCCAGAGCACGAGACTCACAGATGCTTCCAAAGCAGGACGGAAGACCACACAAGTCTGCTTTATGGCACTTAATAGGATGGGCCCACTGGTAAAATCTCTGCCCCTGTTTCGGAAAGAATGCTAATGAGAAAAGAAAGACTCTGCACCTTGGCTTCTACCACAGTATTTAGAGGAAGAGGCGCAGTGATGGAGAAGGCGTATTGAGCAAAAGTAAAAAATATAAATAAATAAATAAAGCTTTTGAATTCTGCACTGTGATGTCCTTACTCTGGGACTTCAGGAAAGTCACTTTAAACTTTCTAAGCCTCAGTTTCCTTCTCTGCAAAATGGGGATATAAAACCTGTCCTGGCCTTTGTATGGGGTTGTTTTTACAGGTAGAGCAGGATAGGATCTTCTTTGTTATCCCTGAAATGGGAGTGAACACTAACAATAAAATGTTATGTTGATGCAAGATATTAGTAGAATTATTATTCAAGGAAATTATGCACTCTTATATTCATTTAACAAACATTTATTGAGCTTTTAGTGTGTGCCTGACCCTATGCTAAGCACTAGAAGTTAAGATGGTGAACCCCACAGCTGTTCCGACCATGGTGGTCACATTCTGTTACCTGCAACCAAGTGTGGTCCTATTTCATATTTAAAGGGACAATAAAGGGGTTAAGTCTGTGGGCTAAGCCAGGGCCTAAGCTTTGGAGCCAGAATGCTGTGGGTTCAAATCCAGCTTATGAGCTGTGTAACCTGGAGAACATTACATAGTGCCTGTGAAAACAAGTTTCTCCATCTTTAAAACGGGGGTGACAGTGCCACATTCACCAGATGGCCATGAGGAGGATGAGGTGTAACGTGGTAAAGAACTTGTACCTGCCACAGACAGCCCCCCCATCCCCCTCTTCCCCATGCAGTACCTGATGTTGCTGTCATATGCACCAGCGATGCTGTTTCATTCACGGTGACACATTTAGACACAAAGTCTTATTCCCCAGGCTCCCCACAGAGGTGACCCTCAATCCACTCCTTGCTGGTGATCAGTCCAGATCCCACCCAGCAGGGGAACCTCTAATCTTTCCACCTCCGGAAGGAAGAACTTGCCAGTGAGGAAAACCAGGGGTGCACCACATGCTCCCCAGAGGAGTTCAGAGAAGGGGAAGGTCATCGAGGCTGACAGCCACAGACATGGCCTGGCTTCTGCACATAGTAGGGCTCAGTACACTCGGCAAGTGAACAGACCGATAAATGAAGGTCTGACCTGAGCTAGGCCTTTCATAGGAACCACGGTTATAGACTTCTGCATTTTCTGTGTTCATACTGGGTGCCAGGCACACTCTTAGGGTCCTGACCAACTCCAGCGATAGGCTTGGGACTCACCACCAGGTGTGGGTTACCTTCTGGGGAGATTCGAGGCACATCTCATGAAACCATATGGGATCAGTTTAAAATTGCAAAATGTCAGCCTGCAGATAAGATAGACTTAGTATAGTAGTTTCCAAGTGTAATAGGGAAGAAGCTTTTGTATCCTATTACAAGTTAATCACTAAAGGGATGTTGCCTATAAGCTTAAATTATACATAATGGCCCATCTCTGGGAACCCTACCTCCCCAGGTAATGAGCATTAAGCTAAAATACCTTTGTTTAGATCATAGGAAACATGCTGACTAGGCCCACCTGTGAATGACCACAGGAAGAAATGAACACATCCCCTCAGGAGACTGATTAGAGCCATGAAATATTTGACATTACTCCCTCCCCTTTAGTATAAAAGAAGCCTGAATTCTAACTAACTCAGGCAAGATGGTTCTTCGGGGCATGAGTCCATCATCTTCTCAGTTTGCTGGCTTTCCGAATAAAGTCCCTATTTCTTGCCCCAGCACCTCGTCATTTATTGGCCTGTTGTGCAGCGAGCAGTACAAGCTTGGACTCGGTAACAAAAACACTGAGGTTGGGGAAGCCCTTTGGAGCAGGAATGCCTTGGAGGCTGTGTTCCCCTCCCTGCCGAAACCCGTACAGCCTTATCAGACATCAGCTCTCTCTATCCTGCTGCCTCTGACCAAAAGTGAGGCTCACCCCGCTCCAGACTTACTTGAGATAGTCATGCCAGACTCGCTGAAACTATTTAAAAATTTCCACTTCCTCTTTCCAGGCCTTCTACCTGGACCCCTGTGGTGGCCTCCTAGCTGGATGGAGATCATTCTAATCCATTCTAATCGTCTCCCCACTAATACTACCTCTATTAGTCACTCCACTTCCCAAAGAATAAAGCTTAACTTCTTAGCCTGGCATTTTAAAACTGCTTTACAACCTGGTCTCTCCCCATCTCCAGCTACTCCTCCATCAGTATTTCATAGTCCCGAGAAACTCACTGCTTCCTTGCCCCCCACCCTCACAACTGTGCCCACACCATCCCCTCCACAGGGCATGCCCGTCCCCGTTCCTGTCCATCATTGCACTGCCCATCCTTTCAGGGCAGCTCAGGGGTCCCTTCTCATTAGACAGCCCCACTTCTCACCTCCTCAAGAGCTAAGATTGAACTTCATTTTTGACACTTCTTTATATGGTAGGACATTTAAACAATAATCTCCCAAGTTATAAACTCCATTAGATCAGGAACTGAATCATGTATGGCTTTGTGTACCCTTTGGTCGCTAATAAGATATCTCAAACATTGAAGGTATGTAATAGATATTTGTTGGATAAATTAATATTTAGTTACTTCATAAAAGTTCCCCTATTTGTCATGGAAATGGTTTTCTTTCTTCCACGGTCACAAAACAATTCAATATCTCTGAAGCTCTTGCTGGTATCATTTTCTCGAGCAAAATTATTAATAATTTGTCTTAAAATGTTGGTTGAAGTGCCTAACGTGAAGATAAGAGGTCTGCCTTCCTGTTGATGCTCAACCTCAGGCATAATTACGGGTCATAAGAGGCATGAAGAGGTGTGAAGATGAAAGCTCAAAGGGTCGAATGTGCAACTTCGAAATCCTGAAATGGGGAGCGATTATTAGCAGCCTTGAGGGCCCGGGGAGCAGGGGGCACAATTAATCACGTGTGAGACCATTCGTTCTGCATGTCGTGGAGTTCCGTCACCCTCCTGCATCCCATCCCAACACACAAACACAAGCACACAGAGCCGGCCTTCTCCCTGTTGGGAAAGAGTTGCCCAGGTCTGCAGATAACTGACGTATGCTCGTTCCAGGACCAGAACTCAAAACACGTGAGGGTCCAGATGGGACCACCCAGTCTTCCCAAGCATGACCTTCTCAGCCTAATTCGACCTTCCATTGATCACTCAGTGTCATTATCATGAGCATTATTTAGTGTGCTGGGCAGACTGTGATTTTCTTGGAAGCTCTGTACCTTTTCCTCTCGATTGCTAAAATATTTAGTTTCTGTACCTGCTTTTCATAATTTTCCAATCTCCCCATGACTGTCAGATTCTCTGTGGTCATTTCACGAGGGGAAAGCCTGCAGCAGCAATCCTATTTGCAAAGGCCAGAAAACTAGCTAACCAAGCTGGTCAAGTCTATGTCTGAGCAAGAAGCGTGTTGTTAAAAGGTTAAGAACTAGTGGTCCTTGTAACATTTATTCCAGAAGGTCTGAGGCCTTTTTCGATGTTCTTCCTGGTTCCCTAGGAAGTTCAAGTTGTAAGCGAAGACATCCCACTTCTGAATAAAGATGGTAGGCAAGCCCTGTGGCAGTGTGTGTATAATCTCCACTTTGTGGCCAGCAAATTAGTTTCAACACAACAGCATCATTCATTGCATTAAATTAATGGCACTAATTTGAATTTTACTGGTTTTCTAGTTTTTATTATATTCAGTTAGAGATTTGCATATGAGCTTGCATGTGTTTAAATAGCATTATAATAATACAGTCAACCCAATGAGAATTTCTCTCAGTTCTGCCTTGCAAAATCTTTCTCTGACGCTTGGCCTGCTCACTGGGGAGGCTTGTCATTGATTCTGTTCGTGTCAAGATGTTACTGGTGCAAAGTGACTGGCAATAAACATTCATTCCAAAGAAAGCACTGATGACCCATTGGGGAACTAGCTCATAAGGCTGTAAAGGGGTCACTCAGGTCATCCAGAATATACTGACACTTGTCTTTTTATGACCTCGAAATAGTCACATAACTTTTAATTAAACTTCTTTTTTGAGATGATTGTAAATACACATGAAGTTATAAGAAATAATACTGAGAGATCCCACACATCCCTCACCCAGTTTCCCCAGGGGTAACATCTTATAAAACCATAGTAAGATCACAGTCAGGACATTGACAGTGTCCTTGACAAAGCACAATCTTCATCAGATTTCCCCAGTTTAACATGCACTTACTCATTTGTGTTTATTTTCTGTGTGTTTAGCTCCATGCAGTTTTACCTCATGTGCAGTTTCCACCACCACAGTCAAAACATAAACCAGTTCCGTCACCACAATGATCCCTAGAGCTACCCTTCTATAACCACATGCATCTCCCCTCTGTACCCACCCCACCCTGCAAGCCCCTGGCAACCACTAATCTGTTCTCCATCTCTACAGTTTTGGTCATTTCGAGAATCTTATATAAATGGAACCATACAGTATGCAACCTTTTAGGATTGGCTTTTGTACTCAGTATTTTAAGATCCAGCCAAAGTGTAGTGTGTATCAAGAGTTTGTTCTTTTTCATTGCTGGCTAGGATTCCATGACCTGGATGCACCACAGTTTGTTTAACCGTTCACCTGTTGAAGGACATGTGGTGTGTTTCAAGTTTGGGGGCTATTTCAAATAAAACTTCCATGAACATTCACGTACAAGTTTTTGGGTGAACGTAAATTTTCATTTCTTTGGGATGAAAGCCTGCAAGTCAGAGTGATGTGTTGTATGGTAATTATATGTTTAGTTTTATAAGGAAGTGTCACACTTTTCCAGAGTTTTTAGCATTTCACCCAACAAAGCATTTTAAAATTCTCATCAAGGACTTGTGGACTCCAGTTTGCAAAACACTAATTTAGTGACTGACACCAGATAACTAAGATATAAGCAAGGTGTTCTTGAAGATATAAAAAGGGAAGTGACTAGTACTGGATGAAAAAAAAAATTAATTCTTAATGAATAGGTACTGGAAAAAACTTTAAAGTTTCAAGTAGTTTTCTGCCTCCCAAATGGTAGAGGCCCGAGTTTTGAGGCAGTGCTCCTTGTTGTAGGAAAAACATGCTAAATGGCCTTCCGGCTATTCAAATGTAAAACAAGCCCCCTTTCTCAGGTCTGGAGGACAGTGTGTACAGTACAGGGACAGTGACTTCAGCCAACCACACCTCCGAAGCTCCAGCTTCAGGGCCCCTCTCTCGCCAGGCTGTTTCACAGACCCTGGAAACATGGTTATGTGTTTAAGCAAATTTTTTTTTTTTTTTTTTTGGTTGCGCTGGGTCTTAGTTGCAGCAGGCATGCTCCTTAGTTGCAACTCCAGGGTTCCTTAGTGGCGGCTCACCGGCTGCTTAGTTGTGGCGAGCATGTAGGATCTAGTTCCCTGACCAGGGATCGAACCCAGGCCCCCTGCATTGGGAGCACAGAGTCTTATCCACTGCACCACTAGGGAAGTCCCTTCTGTAAATTTTTTAAAGATATTTTACCATCGTTGAGTAAGACCACTGCCCATGTCCATTCCAAAGTTCCCTATGTCACACTCTCCTTCAGGCCAGGTGGCAGTGGAATGGCCATGGCATCTGGGGGATCCAGCAAGGGAAATAAGGTTAGGGATACATTTAATTTGGGTGACAGGATCCATTTATGCAGTCTCCAGTCACTTCCACGCATAGCTAAGTTATTGCTGACTGCCCAATTACAAGAATGTCCCCCATGAAATGTTCTGCCACCCTCTGGGCAGACTCGCTGGTCTGGCCATGAAGGTTGAGGGCCCAGGGCCGTATTATAACATGAACATGTCTCAGGGGACCCAGCAGCAGAAGAATCTGGGGAGGAGGAGAAGCAAGGTTTAAAATGTACCCAGTCAGAAGCTGCTCTACAGAAAATTCCTTGCAGCACCAGATGCGTAGAATTGTAAGCAGAAGATTCAGCTCTCATCAACGCCAATCAGAATGGCCATTCTCTCCTGTCAGGAACAGTCCTGAGAATGAAGTTTATACAATTATAAACATATCATGCTGTTTTCTCTTTTTTGATAAACTTTTATCAGAATCTCTGTGTTCATGGGACATAAACCTGTAAAATACTACCAACACTGAGTTCGTCTCTGTGGAAGTCACATGCTTTATGTATCCCAACGTGTCAGATCCCATTTTAAAATATCTGACACACCTTGTCCTGATGAAGTCTGTCATTCCAGATGCAGTAAATTTTGATGAATCAGGCTCAAGGAAATTATGCTAATTTGAAATTATGCCAAATAGAACGTATTACCTTTTGATTCTCTGCACTGAGTATGATAGGTGATCAAAGAGCATGCAGCCAAAAAAAAAAAAAAATAGGGAAAAACAGAGATGTGTCAGGCTGTTAATTAACTAAAATATTAGGTCATTTTCTTGGATTTGGTGCTATTTAAGGCATCTTTCAGCATGTTATTTTTTAAAATAAATTTATTTATTTATTTATTTTTGGCTGCTCTGGGTCTTCATTGCTGTGTGCAGGCTTTCTCTAGTTGTGGTGAGTGGGGGCTACTCCGTTGTGGTGCACAGGCTTCTCATTGTGGTGGCTTCTCTTGTTGCGGAGCACAGGCTCTAGGCACGTGGGCTTCAGTAGCTGCAGCATGCGAGTTCAGTAGTTGCAGCATGTGGGCCCTAGAGCGCACGGGCTTCAGTAGCTGTGGCTCGCGGGCTCTAGAGTGCAGGCTCAGTAGTTGTGGCGCACGGGCTTAGTTGCTCCGTGGCATGTGGGATCTTCCCAGACCAGGGATCGAACCCACGTCCCCTGCATTGGCAGGCGGATTCTTAACCACTGGGCCACCAGGGAAGCCCCAGGAGATGGGCGTTTTAATGCTGACTTTACCACAGGATTAATTTCCTACTGTTTTAACAAAATACCACCAATCGAATAACTTAAAACAACACTGGTTTACTATCTTTCAGTTCTGGAAGTCAGAAGTTTGATATGAGTCTCACGGGGCTATAATCAAGGTGTCGGCAGAGCTGCGATTCCTCTGGAGGTGACAGGGATGAATTTGTTTCCTTGACTTTTTCAGTTTCTAGAAGTCATGGCTGCATCACTCTGACCTCTGTTTCCATGGTCACATCTCTCTCTCTTTTACCCTTGCCTCCTGCCTCCCACTTATAAGAACCCTTGTGATTATACCTGGATACTCCAGGATAATCTCTGCATCTCAAAATCCTTAATCATATCTGAAAAGTCCCGTTTGCCATGAAAGGGAACATAGTCACAGGTTCTGGGGATAAGAGTGTGACATCTTCGGAGCCATTATTCTGCTTACCACAACCCCCAACTTGCTGTGTGATCCTGACCAAACCATCCACCTCTCTGAGCCTGCTTCATCTTGTGTATCATAAAGAATTGAAATAATTCATGCCTCTTAGCTCTAAGAGTCTATGATTCCATGATCCAGGGCTGACCAGCGTACTTTGGTGAGATGGGAGCTCAGGTCAAGTGCAGTATCCCTGGTTATGGGTAAAATGTCCCTGTGGAAGCCAAACAGCACGGGGCTGAGACCAGGGCCTGTGGCTTCTCAACATGTTTCTGTGCACAAATTCACCTAGTGATTTGAATTTTGTTTGAAGAAACCTGGAGCAACATGTGAAAAAGTTTTAGGAAGTTAAGTTCTGCTTATTTATCTCACTTTACCTTAAAGTAAAGCTATCTCATGAAGCAAAGGTAATTCTTGGCTGTTTTTCATGGATATAGAGCTGCAAATTCAGTCTTCAAAACATTGTTTCTTTTCCCTTAGATGCTTTACTTAGCTAACATAACGCATTGTTATCTCCCATAGCCACTGCCTTCAGTCACACTCAGTGGAATGGCTCTTTTCCCTCCCTCAGTGATATTCTGGTAGGTCTCATACCTTACCCTTAGCTTAGTCCACTTCGCAGCTTCCAGCAAGGCTCCCTCCCTTCCCTCCTCCCCCGTCTGGCCAGGCTCGCTGGAGGCAGTAGGAATGGGGAGGAGTTTGCTTGGAGCACCTGCTTCCCCTCCCTCCCTGTGCTGGGTCTCCACTGGGCAGAGGGGTGTGTAGAAGAATGGGCCGGACAGAGCTGGACAAGTGGCCTCCCATGTCCGGTCAACCTGCTACCTGCTGATGCCCTCTGTGGGGGTTATCCAAATGCTGGCTGTCTTGAAGCGGGGGACAGGCTTCCTCAGAGGCCTGCAGGGCCTCCTCACTATACTCCTCTTTCACCTGGGACCATGGCAGACCTGCCCCACTCAGCTTCTTCCAACCCTACCCCAGCTCCAGCCTCCAAGAGTTCCCTCATCACCACATGTCCAGCTCAGTCACCAGTCGCATGTGAGCAACTCAGTGACCACTTGACCCAGAGGAACCTCCATCATTTTAGCTACAATGAAGGCCACGCCTGCAGGCTACTCCACTGTAGGCGGCCCATCTCTTTACCATGCCAGCTCTCATAGGTTCTTCTCCTCCTGCCCAAGAAGCATGATGCTCATGTGGATATCCAACCAGAGAAGGACATACCAGTCACCCCTTTTTCCAATCATTCATTCACTCAGCAAACATTTATCAGTAACCAGCTATGAGGCAGGCACAGCTCAAGGCACTAGGAATATAGCAAAGACATAAACCCCTATCCTCACGGAACTTACAAATAAGCAAATTATATGTTGGATTGTGTAAGGTAATGGGGATAAAAAGTGCCAGTGGCAAGGGAGAGTGTAAATGGGTTTGTCAGTGAAGGTCTCATGAAGAAGGTGACATTTGATAGAATTACCTACCATATGGTCCAGCAATACCACTCTTGGGCATATATCCAGAGAAAACTCTAATTCAAAAAGACACAGGAACCCCTATGTTCGTAGCAGCACAACTCACAATAGCCAAGACATGGAAGCAACGTAAATGTCCATCAACAGAAGAATGGATAAAGAAGATGTGGTACATATATACAATGGAATATTACTCAGCCATAAAAAAGAATGAAATAATGCCATTTGCAGCAACATGGATGGACGTAGAGATTATCATACTAAGTGAAGTAAGTCAGAAAGAGAAAGATGAATACCTTATGGTATCACTTATATGTGGAATCTAAAATACGACACGAACTTATGTACGAAACAGACTCACAGAGAACAGACTTGTGGTTGCCAGGAGGTGAGGGATGGATTGGGAGTTTGGGTTAGCAAAGAGGCAAACTACTATATATATATATATATATATATATATATATATATATATATATATATATATATATATATATATAACTGAATCACTTTGCTGTACACCAGAAACTAACACAACATTGTAAATCAACTATACTTCAATAAAATAAATTTTTTAAAAAAAGGTGACATTTGAGAAAAGCCTTGAAGGAGGTGAGGAAGTAGGCCCTGTGGATCTCTTGGGGAAGAACGTGCCGGGCAGAGGGACTGGTGCCAAGGCCCTGAGGTGGGAGCCTGTGTAGGATGTTCAAAGAACAGGAAGCAGGCCAGGGTGGCTGGAGCAGAGTGAGCCAGGAGGAGCAGTGGGTGGTGAATGGGTAGTACAAGTGATAAAGGACCATATGGGCTACTATGAGGTCTTTGGAATTTACTCTGAATTCAAAGGAAAGACACTGGACGGACCCAGGCAAAAGAGTGACATGATCTGACTTTAACAGCTTCCTTCTAGCTGCTCTGTGGATAATAGACTATCAAGAAGCAAGGGAATAAGCAGGGAGACCAGTCAGGAGGCTGTTGCAGTGACCCAGGAAAGGGATGATGGTGGCTTGCACCAGCATGGTAGCAGGGTAGATGGTAAGAAATGGTTGGATTCTTGATGTATTTTGAAGTAGAAGCAACAGAATTTCCTGACCTATTTGATGAGAAGTATGAGAGAGTGAAGAGAAGTCAAGATTTTTGACCAGAACAACAGGAAAGATGGAGTTGCCATGGAGATGGGAGGAGAAGCAGATGGGGTAGCGGGGAAGGAGATCATGTTACGTTTGGACGTGGTCAGTTTGAGATGTCTGTTAGACATTTGAGTGGAGATACAGGACGGCAGTGGATATATGTGTCTGAACTTCAGGGGAGAAGTCCAGGCTAGACATAAAAATTCAAGAGCCTCAGCAGTGATACTTGAAGTTATGAAATATGGAACAGAATAGAGAGTTCAGAAGTAGGCCCATACAAGTATAGTCAAATGATCTTTGACAAGGAAGCAAAGTCAATTAAGTAGAGAAAGGATAGTCTTTTCAACAAATTGTGCTAGAACAATTGGATGTCCATATACAAAAAATAAACCTAGACACAGACTTCCTTACACCTTTCACAAAAATTAACTCAAAATGGATTATAGACTGAAAAGTAAAATGTAAAACCATAAAATTGCTAGAAGAAAATATAGGAGAAAATCTATAATGACCTTGGGTTTAGTGATGAGTTTTTAGATGCAACCCCAAAAGCATGATCTATGAAAGAAAAAAATGATACGCTGGACTTCATTAAAATAAATCTATAAGACTGGATAAGACCGCCAAGTGAAGGAGTGCAAAGAAGAGAAGAGGTCCAAGGACAGGGCCCACTGAGCCCTCTCACATTTCTAGCATCCCCATGAACAATTCTCCTGAACTCCCATAGTTTTAGGATGGGAGGGTTGGAGATACAAATTTGGAAGTCAGGAGCAATATAATATTTACAGTACCCACCATCCTACATGAGATCACCTGAAGGGGGTCCCAGACCGAGGAGAGAAGAGGTGAAGAAACAAGACTTGGGACTCTCCAACACTTAGATATGCTGGAGATATGAAGAGCAGTAGCCTTCAGCAGACTGAATAGGAAGGACCAGCAAGGCACATGAAAAGCCAAGTGACAGAGCTGTACCAGGGGCCAGGAGAAGAAAGTGCTTCAGGAACGTGAGGACGATCAACGTGTCAATGCAACTGATAAGCTGCATTGAGAGGCTGAGGGTCAACTATGGGATCAGTCATGTGGGGTCACTGGCAACGACACCGTGGGCCATTTTGGTGGAGTGGCAGATACAAAGCCCCGCCCAAACTGAGTTCAAGAGGGAACTGAAGAAGAGGCAGGGAAAGTTACCTTAGACAATTCCATCCCAGAATTCTCTGGAAAGGGAATCAGAGATGATGGGCAGTATCTGAAGGGGAAGCCAGGCAAAGAGAGGGTTTTTGTAGACAGAAAAAAATTGCTGCAGGTGTGCATCCTGTTACAAATGGTCCAGTAAAGGGAAAACTCAACAGTACAGGAGAGAAAGGAGAAAACTGCAGGAGGAAAGGGTCTATCAGAGAGAGGAGAGGGAGGGGCCCACACTCAGCCATCTAATCCTACAGGACACATGGCGAGATTCAAATGCAGCTGTGACGTTCTGGATTCCCAGTTCTGAGGAGTTCAAACATTGGGCCAACTTCCTCATGAAATCTGCTTTGTCATAGCAGTTCATACTCTGAGAAGCACCCAAGAATACAAGTTAAATTAACGACATGAATTTCAGAGAAAAAGAAAATGGTAACAAAAAATCAAATCTAGGCTTGTACCCTACTATCTCTATGGAGTTCTACAATCATCTAGCTATATGAAAGTTTGGACCTTCAAGTCAGCCGACAATTCATAACTGACCTTTCACAGAATATATTCAAAGATGATAAGCAATAGGTTATTGCATCTTTTAACACATTAAATTGTAACACATTAAAGTTACTGAATTTTTTATTTTTATGAGACTATGCAAAAATTGTCAACTTGTCTGTGTTTTGCTTCATCCCAGGTGCAGGGCAGATGCTGTGTTTGCAAAACATCCCCAGTTTCATCCGTATATAAAACTGTTCAGACAGAAAGCAGATAAGTGGTTGCCTAGGCCTGGAGGTAAAAACTGGGTGTGAATACAAATGGAGGTTTCTTTTTGGGGATGATGGAAATGTTCTAAAATTAGATCGTCATATATGTACAACTCTTTAAAGGTACTAAATACCATTGGGTTGTACACTTAAAACAGGTGAATTGGGCTTCCCTGGTGGTGCAGTGGTTGAGAGTCCGCCTGCTGATGCAGGGGACACGGGTTCGTGCCCCAGTCCGGGAAGATCCCACATGCCACGGAGCGGCTGGGACCGTGAGCCATGGCTGCTGAGCCTGCACGTCCGGAGCCTGTACTCCGCAACAGGAGAGGCCACAACAATGAGAGGCCCGCGTACCACAAAACAAACAAACAAACAAAAACAGGTGAATTTTATGGTAGGTAAATTATATCTTATAAAACTTTTTTTTAAAGAGAGAGAAAACTGTATGTTAAAGACTTGGGTCCTGTGGGAGGAGCTTGGGAGAGGATGCTTCAACCCTCCGGCTCTGGTTCTTGGGAGCCAGAATTTGCCTTCAGTGCTGTTGGATCTGGAAACACCAAAGTCACCTAGCGAAAGTCCGGGTTCTGTCCAATGAGCAGCCAAGAGCTCCTCAAACAAACATGGTCTAGCCTCTGGTGTGTTTGTGTGGTGCTTTAATATATAGCTACTTGACCAGTGATCTGCAAAGATTTCTATCAGCTGGTAAATAGCACCGTGTCTGGGACACTTTGGTAAGAAGTAATGGTCCTCAGGGCAAATAGGTGGAGTTCACAAGGAAGAAGCATGGCTGTGCTCATCTAAACAAATTTTTGGCGCTCACTCTGTTCCAATGACATAAAGATTCCCATTTTCTCCCTTAAGGTTTAGATCAGTGTTTTTATGGGTTTGCTCCTACCTTAGGATCTTTGAGTCTCTGTCCCAGTAGCCTGCTCAATAAAGTCCTCTATATGATGATAATCCACCCTCCAGACATGCAGCTCAGCATGCATGGTCCCCTCTAGAAACTGCCCTACACCAGTGTAACCCCTCAAATCCCACACCCATGGCCGCCTTCAACAGTACAGAGGCTCAGCAACAGCTTGATATGTGGTGCTATTTGGCCAGTAGAAAGCAGATTGTCTAGGTTTTCTAGGTGGTTTCCTCCCCCTGCAGTTGAAGGCTGTAGGTCTCCTGAGCTGGGAACTGGGCCCTGTCCGGTCCCCACCCCTCAGTGGTCTCTCTTTTTTACTGTTCTTGAGGCAGGAGATGGATGGGCCACAAGCTAGGCATTCACAACTGGCCTCCTGTTTACATGTCATGGGGCAGGAAGAAGTGGGCTTCAGGCCGGACACTTACAACTAGTCTCCTGTTTGCATTTCCTGAGACAGGAGATAGATGGGCTCCAGGTTAGACATTTAAAATCAGCCTCCTGTTTGCTCTCCGAAATGGAAGTAACAACAGAAACAAGGTAAACAGCCAGGCTTTGTCTCCTGTGGACACCTTAAAATAACAGTCATGGCAGGAACAGAGAGGGGCTAAACATTGTTTGGGTAAAGGACCAAGAGGTCACATGTTTCCCATCCTTGGGGCAAAGGAGACATTGCACATGTGCATAAAAGCTCCTTGGGGGTCAAAAAGGAGGGGGCACTGCCCCATAATATGTGATGCTAAGGCCATCCCATAGGCCTCTGGGCTGAAATCCATCTTGGAAAAAAGTTGCGCACGCCTGTTGGGGAGGGCCTTAGGGCAGGTCAGGTGTGGAAAAAGAAACCAGGTAATTGGCCAAAGGTAAACAAAGACCCGGAAGAACTGCCCTATATAGATCACTTAACCGCCTCTTTGCTGTGTTCCTCCTCATTAGGGAGGACGCCCACATCCTTTCTCTCCCGGTGTGCCTCTCTGCCTTGCTTCTATCTTAACTAAACAAACTGTGTGCTCTCCCACTGTTGTGCTGTGCCTCTAATAATAAACTTTGTACCTGTTTTTACAGTTTTTGCCTCTGTGAGAAATGCATTTTTCACTGGAGGCAAGAGCCAGGGCTTCTGGTAGCTAGGATTCCTGGTTTTCATCCAGGCTACCCAGGTTCAATTCCTGGGCAGGGAATGAAGATCTTGCTTCAGGCCACCACTCACTGCTGCCTCTCTGAGATCATTCTCATGCTGCTTACGTCGTCCCTCTTCACTTACCTGCTCCCTGTGCCCCCAACACCGCATTTCAGATCATCACCATCCACGCAAACCTTTTCTTTCTGTTTGATCTGAGCAGTTGAGAGCAGAGGCACAAATCCTGGCTCCTTCTCTTAATCACTGAGCACCTGGGGCAAGTAACTTCCAGCCATCTGTGTATCAGTTTCTTAGTCTGTTTGGAGAATTAAACGGGCTACAAGGAAAGTGTTTTCTAGCACACTCCTGTGCATGGGAGTCAGCACACAGACATTGTTAGCTCTTCCGCGGTCAATGAATGGTTCTGTTGCAGTGCCTTTGGGGGAATCTTCAGGTTTGGGGGACTTTCCAGCTGTCTTCAGTATCATTGTTTGTGGCCCAGGAATTGCCGTTTTACTGTCAGAGATCTTCTCTTCCCTCTTCGTGCTGTTGCCGAAGTTTGCAATTGCTGGGCTGCCAACTCTGGGTACCAAACATGCTTCCTGCAGCTATTCACACTCATTCCAAGGCAAGCCGAGACCAGAGGAGCCTGCCAGGAGCCATGCAGCTCTCCTCATCCTTGCTCTGTCCCCACTCCTCCTTGGCTCTCAGTTCCTGGACTGAGCAAACGTTCACATTTGTCACTGCAAGACCCTTGTCCTCTGTAGGGAGTCATTTTCCCTTCCCAGCCCTAATTCTTTGCCATTTTAAACCGGAGCTATTATCACTTCTAATTTGCATTGAATGGTCTCTTAACAACAATCCCACATTGAATGGGATATCAACTTACTTCTAATACTGCTAGATTTACCAAAATCTTAGCTCTACCAGAGTACAACTTAAAATGAAATAAACAGAAATGTAAACAGCTGTCACCACGTCCCCATACATAAATATTCTCCTTTACAGAACAGCTGCACAACAGCCAAGTTGACTAGAAGGCACGTTTGGATGAATCCCATTTTTCCTTTGCCATCAATAAAAAATAATCTCATAAATTTATGTACCCTGGAAACATTTTTGGACCCAAAACAGTGCCAATGTTCTTTAGATTTAAAATTATAGGCAATATTTAAATAAGATAGATAATTTCATAGTACTTGTAAAAAACACAATAAAAAACTTTTTTTAAGTTGAAGTAGAGTTGATTTACAAAACTGTGTTAGTTTCTGGTGTATAGCAAAGTGATTCAGTTATATGTATATATTCTTTTTCAGATTCTTTTCCATTATAGTTTACTACAAGATATTGAATTTAGTTCCCTGTGCTATACAGTAGGTCTTTGTTGTTTGTCTATTTTATATAGACTACTGTAGTATGTATCTGCTAATCCCAAACTCCTAATTTATCCCTCCCCACCTTTCCCCTTTGGTAACCATAAGTTTGTTTTCTGTGTCTGTGAGTCTGTTTCTGTTCTGTAAATAAATTCATTTGTATCATTTTTTTAGATTCCACATACAAGTGATATGATATTTGTCTTTCTCTGTCTGACTTACTCCACTTAGTATGATAATCTCTAGGTCCTAAAAAAAAAACATCTATTAAGACTTCACCTTTTCTAGATAAGATATAAACAGTAGTATGCTGGTAAACTAGTTCCCTGGTGGTGGGGGGGAAGGCCTATTTTGTAGTGCCTGCCTATGTCTGTGGTGTAAATATTCCCACTATGGCTGATTTCAAGCTATCAACTGTTTAACGGGGGGCTCATAAAATGCCTGAATATTTAACAACTGCAAAGGTTCTAGAACACCACTGGAAGACAACCTAAAAGGGTACATAAAATGCATCAAGGTAACATAAGCAAAAAGTAGGTGAAAAGGAAGGAATGAAACAAGCATAAAGGAGTAAAATGGAGCCAGGAATTAGTAAACATGAAAATGTACAAAGCCCTATACACAGGTTGAAAACTCACATTTGGCTTTAAGAAACTTCCAACACTGTGAGAAGCTTACCTGATTCACAGTGTCCTTAAGATAAAAATAAGTCTCATGCTGAGAAGTACAAGTTTCTTGTTCTTCAAATAGGTCACATTTCTCCGGAGGGTGCCCATGAACCAAAGACTGTGTCACATAGTGAAGTCCCTCATCCACATCAGGGTGGTAGGCTGACCTTGAGACTCCAGTTAGGTGAAAGCAACTCTGCAGGATGCTGAGCACAGTCGGGGTCCGGGACCAGCATTCCCGCATTCCCAGTTTAATCCCTGGCAGGTGGAGCTGTGGCTGCATTCCGCAGCCTTTGAGTAATCTTCCGGGCTTTTGCTAAAGACAGAGTGTGCTAAGTTTGAAACTGCTCTCCCAGGCAGATCTCCCTATCCAAGGGTCTTTCTAGAAATTCCAATGTTCACAATATTCATATGATGGGGCTTCTGCCTCAGGGGCCTGATCAACAAGGCCCTGATCTTGGACTGGGTCCCAAGAACCAGAGCTTCAACAGAGTCAGGTCATGTCCCAGCCTGATCAATCCAGAGCTATCTGCAACCCTTGGCACTGTAGTTTGCATGGTTGACCACTCCCTTTGAGGGTGAGCCCTCTATGTGGTCTGGTCTCCAGCCCCGACCTGCCCTTCCCAGTCCTCCCCTTGTCCTCCCTGGCACTCCTTGGCTAAGCTCAAGCAAGCGCCCGCACAAACCTCCACCAACTGGCTCCACTTTGGGGGGAATTTGCCTTTGTTAACATGGGCCCGCAGCAATGTTTCTCAGGGCAAGAAACAGTCCCGTTCACTCGGTTGTCTTGTGCCATCACCCAAAACACACTGGATTCAACAAATGGCCTTTCCAAGTTCCTCATTTCTGCTTTTTTAGGTAGAAGTGAAGATGGGTGGGGAGAGGTGTTAAGCAGCTGACAGTAATTACTGAAGGGATGACGACAACACCTAGAACACACGCAGCGACCCTGTTATATAGAGAGCCCTGGGCCACCTTGGCCTGGTTTTCCTCACTGAGGACAAAGCCACCAAGATTCATCCTTCACTACAAGCCCCAGTGAGACTCAAGTACCCTGGCCTCACCCAGCAGCGAACAGGCTCTCAGGACAGCTGGGTACAGAAATGGCACAGCTTGTCTGCTGGGGCAGGTTCCATCCTCCCCCAGCCAACATGCCCATCCTGCTACCCTGGGTCATTTTACTCTCGAAACCAAAAGTATGTACGCCTGTGCTGCAGCATACGGCCAAGCCACAGCTCTGCAAGGGAACTTGAAAGCCACAGTGCCTATCCAAGAAGAGGCCTTTGGCAGAGGCCATTGTCCTACCCTTAGTCCAGCAATGAAAAAGACGCTGGCGTAAAGGAAACAGTCATCTGTGAGTCAGGGTGTATGTGTACCTGTGTGTGCACACATGGGGTTTCTTCTTTTCCATAAATTCTGATGGTCCTCTATGAAATGCTTACTTCAGACATAAATTATAATCAGATACAGCAAAATATAGGAACTGGGAAAGAAAACAGTTACTTCTAAAAAGAAGTGAAATATTCCTTGGTTAATTAAGAGGAAAAGAATCCAGAACCCTTTTGAGCCCTCTTTGCAGAAGTGTATTAATTCCTCTAGGGATTTTTCTCCCATAAAGCAATTGGTGGACACGTTGAGCCAGGCACCAGGCTGCTCCCTGGGCACATGGAACCCGCCTCTCCTTCTCTGATGCACTAAACTCACGTCTCAAATCCGCTATCAACTGGTTGATGGACCCTACAAAACTGCAAATGTCTGGTAGAGAAACGTTACCTATAAGGAGTATAATTGCAGGAAGCTTTCCACCTGCCCCAATCTAGAGGCATCGCAAGACAAATTCTTTCTGGAGGCCAACAAAAGAGTGAGAGAGTTTTGATAGAATTTACAAGACCTGCCAAGGCACAATCTGGCATTGTTCATCCCAAAGAAATGCATATGCACACAGTTTTATAGTAGCGCTCCTCACAGTAGGTCCAAGTCCTTCTCTTGTTCTCTTTTCATTGGCCCTGTCAGATGGAGTGAGCAATAAACCTCCCTTTCTCTCTTCCACTCCACCCCACCCTACCATGCAGCGCCCGGGGACTTTGTGTGGGGTCGCGGCTGCAGGTAGGACCTGACTAGTCCAGCCCAATCAGAGCACCCCTATTCCTCTGCTGCAGTGTTTGGTTCAGGAATAGTCTCGCACAGAGTGTGGCCCAATCAGAGTAAAGCACAGAGGCAGCTGGCAGCCCCTACCCCTATGAATGAAGTCAGCCTCAAGAAAAAGCCAACACAGAGGTGAGCAATCTAGGAGAAACTAAGAGAAATAGATCCATAAGCAGAACCCTGATCAAACCATGCCTGAAACCCATCAAGCACTTGGGTCACAAGACTCAGTGAATCTCCTCTAATGTTCAAGTCCTGTGAATTAGATGGGATTTTCAGTAAACTGCAACCCAAAACGTCCTAACTAAAATGTCATGTGTCTTCTGAATTATTAAACGATAGAATAGAAACTACCACATCTTGCGTAACAGGCTTCAGAAATTCTGGCTTTGAAAGGTGCTATACTCAGGAAGAGCAAACAACCAACAGTGACTGTATTTTAATGGGGGCAATTCTAATAATTCACACATCACTTTCTACTTATGCACTGCCTCTAGCAGGATTTGAGTCAGCTTACAATACAAAGACCTATATATTAGGACAATTAAAATAAGAATTAAATATCCAGTGGAAAAGATAGATATATCAGAAAACAACAGTGAAGTATAATTTTTATACTGGAACATACAATTTAACTCAGAGCATCCTAGCAACCAAAGTAAAAAAAAAAAAAAAAGTAGCTTAATTTTTACATAACTCTTATTATCTGAAAAAGAAAAACATTCCTGTTTGCCAGAAGATATCACAGTTTTTCCTAGCAGAAAGTAAGATCTAGAATGGTTGTAGTCAATTTGGAAAGATTAGGCCCCTGAAAGCTGACATTAGCCGAACCACTTCACCTTATCTGTCTTTAGAAGGTCAACAAAAGTGTCGACACTAATCTAAGTCCTGGAAGTATTAGAATGTTACCAGATTCTGGCAGAGAAACATTTACATCAGCACTTGCAAGAAAGTACAGCGAGTTGCAGTGAATTTTTGAAGAAATTACAATGTGACACCAGCCCCACAGGGGTGCAGCCAGCAGCACCAGGAGGGCATGTTGAGGGCTTGAGCTTTGCAGCCCCTCTGTATCCAGACAACGAAGATGGCAGAAAAGTAGAGAAGTGGAGGGATGGAAAAGGAGAAGGGGGACCACGTGGGAGTCCTTGGAGAGGCAGCTAAGCTGCAAGACCCTGAGGTATGCGGCAGGAGACATAAGGCGTGCTTCATCAGCGTGTGCTGACACAGGTCTCCACGTTTCCCCAAGAGAAATATGGAAGCACAGAGAAGTTGGCTCACCTTGAAAGAGAAAAGGGAACTCTGGACACACTTTAGACTAGGAGACTGTTGTTGGGTAACGATAGCTAATCTTTATTGAGCACAATACTCCATGAGGTACCGTAATAGGGAAGAACAAATCAGACTCCATATTAGATCTGTTTCTTTTAGTTTAACCTTTGTATTCTTATAGCGTTTGCTTTGAGTTAAGAATGTTGCCTATAGCCTGAAATATACAGGATAGCCCATTCTCAAGGCTCTGACCTTTAAGGGTATAATAATACTTTTCCATTCATGTAGAGATAAAAATTTGCAGAACAGAGAATAACATCTGTCTTGTGGGAGGTTTACAGGAACATCATGACCTGACCTACCTGGACAGCTGCAAGAAAAAGGATTCCTACACCAAGGAGGTAGCAACCAACCATGCCCCTCCCTCACCTTGCCTTTAAAAATGCTTTGCTTAAACACTTGGAGGAGTTCAGGGTTTTCTGGGGCATGAGCCACCCATTCTCCTTGCATGGCCCTGCAATAAACCTTTCTTTGCTCCAAACTCCTATGTTTCAGTTTGTTGGGCCTCAGTGTGTGTCGGGCACATGAACTTGCCTTCGGTAATGGTACTATTATTATCCCCAAGAGGATAATAATATCCAACGATGAAAGTGATGTTTGGTTTTTTGACCAGGATCTCACAGTTAATCATCGTTGGAGCCAGGGATCTGATCTGAGGTGGTCTGGCTGCAAAGTGAGCTGCTCACCTCTGGTTACGATGTCCATCACATTCATCCCCCCTAATAGGAGGTGCAGCTGCAGGGGACATTTCCACGTGAGCTGTGACAGGCCCTCCAGCTTATGCCGCACCTCTCCGCTTTCCCACACCATCCCACTCTACCTGCAGCCTAGAGATGCAAGGCAGGGAAGAGGCCCAGGGAGCATTCAACCAATGGGCAACAGGAGCCAGTGGAGAAATGCTCTGGGCTCTGGCCCTCAGCAGACAACTCTGAGAGGTGTTCTGACAGAACTGAGCCCTCTACCCAGAGAGAGAGCCCCCGCTCCTCTCTGACTCACCCTCTCCTCTCCCAGAATCACCTCCCAAATGAACTGTCTGCAGCAAAGCCCTTGTCTCAGGCTCTGCTAGAAAGCAGCCTTAACCAGGAGAAGGCATCAGCATCTAGGACATCAGAGACTGGAAAAGACAAAGCATCATATTCTTAGCAGGTTCAGCCTCTCACTGTGAAAGCCACTGGCCACTGCCCTACTCTGGAGAGAGAGGTTTTCAAGGAAAGGTGAGCTCAGTGCTCAGCCACAGGCAAAGATTTCAGTGGACAAGTATGTCTGACTGCACTATGTATTTTCTGAAGATTGACTTGTCCATTTCAAAGTGAGTCATGACAGGAATCATCAGACCATGGCGCTGGTGGACAATGTGAGGCGTTCTCAGATAGATGCATTTCAAAGTACTCTTTCTCTAGGGCAGTTGTACAAGGCTGATGAAATGGGTCTTTGTAGTGTCACTTGTCAGTTTCCTCATAAGTGGAGCATGTGCCCCTGATTTGAAACAGAGTAAAAAAGGACACATTGACTTTTTTGCATATTCTTATGCTACAGGCACCCATTTAAAAATAAAAAAGAAGAAGAAACTTTGGTGCCTGGGAAGAAATCTAATTTTCTCCAGGTTCTCAAAGGTGCCACATTTTTGCCAGCCGTTTGCAAAGTGTGAACAAATGCACTGAGAAAGTGACCTTTCATGACTGCATTCAATTTATTCGACTGTATCCAATGGTTACTGCAGAACCAGGGGTTTGCCTGAAGACAGTAAATGAGTCTACTGCTAGACAAGACATGGGGCCGCCCTTGAGCAAGGAAAAAGTCTAAGCTTTTTTTTTTTCTATCCATCACTCTTACCTCAGTGATTCAACTTATGGTCCAAGCCATTATTCAGAATATCATTTCATGAGACATTTCATGCCAAAGTTCTCCAGCAAGGGAAGGCAAGTTTCCTCAGACACAAGAGGGCAAGAGATGCTTCCACTGATGCTGGTGTTTCTGAGCTGCTCAGAGAAGAATGAGATCCAGACCTGGGACCCAAAACTCTGAGAAAGGGGCGCTGACCAGTTGGTGCTGGTGCCTCTGAGCTTGGATGGAGGTCCCAGTGCGCCTGGAGCCCAGATCTCTAGGAGGAGACACTGGGTCTCACAGAGGAGCACAATGAGTGTAGCTTTGCAAGTGTTGGAAAAACTACAAACAGGATCCATCAGGATCCAGCTGCCTCTGTGGGAGGAACTGCCGCCTCCAGGGTGATCAACCATTGTCGGAATAATGTTCACAGGAGCCACAAGCCAAGAGAAGAGGGGAGCATGTCCCTTCCTCCTGCAGTTTGCCCTTTCCATCTAGCACCCCCTACTGGCACAGCCTGAGTGTCAGCAGGAAAAGCAAAAATGAGGTTTGCAGAGCCCCTGTACCAGCATCCAACCCAGGATGGGTTTGCAGGTTAGAGGCAGCTTAATGACTGGCACAGCACTCTATAAGACTTTCAGCCTCAGAATACTAAAGCCCTAGTTTTCAAATATTTCCTGTGCTTGGAATTCAGTGAAAAAAATAAAATATTGAGGAAGCTGTGGAGGAACAGTAGTCCTGTGTTTTGTCGGCAAAAGTGCGCTCAGCTGGGAAGGTGAGCTCTGGATAAAACCTGAAGATGGTGAGGGATGTCTCTCCTGATTGTTTTAGCCACTTCAATATGAGTGAGGTAAGCTGAAGAGTTGTGTTGTGTTAGAGGCAAAAACAAGAGACAACGTTTGGGATACCAGTGGAAAATCAAAGGATGTGGATAATGGCAGAGAAAAAGGAAAAGGTAGAGTTTTCTGGCATTTAAGAAAGTGTTGGGCTTCCCTGGTGGTCCAGTGGTTAAGAATCCACCTGCCAATGCAGGGGACATGGGTTCGAGCCCTGGTCCAGGAAGATCCCACATGCCGTGGAGCAACTAAGCCCGTGCACCACAACTGATCCTGCGCTCTAGAACTTGCAAGCCACAACTGCTGAGCCCACCTGCCACAATTACTGAAGCCCATGCACCTAGAGCCCGTGCTCCGTAACAAGAGAAGCCCGTCCACCGCAATGAAGAGTAGCCCCACTCACCGCAACTAGAGAAAGCCCGCGTGCAGCAACAAAGACCCAACACAGCCATTAATTAATTAATTTATTAAAAGTGTTGCTGGGAATTCCCTGGCTGTCCAGTGGTTAGGACTCCATGCTCTCATTGCCGGGGTCCCAGGTTCAATCCCTGGTCGGGGAACTAGGATCCCACAAGCCACGCAGCGCAGGCAAAAAAAAACAAGTGTTGTGCATTGTGGGGAAAGACTGTTTCTGCTTGTAACACATTACTGTTTGAAGGAAGCAGCCTCGTTAAATTGCCTCCAGGTCTGCAGCCCCACACTTGCCTTTGCACTTCTGTGAGGAGGCAAAGTGGAAAGCAGGCCAGCGCTTGGAGCTCTTCTGAGCCCACCTGTGCTCCTTCCCAGGGAACTAACCCACAGCAGTTGCTGGGGTCACTCCCCATCCCCTCAAAACAAAGCAGTCCATTCAGCTGAGTAAGGACAAAATGTGTGCTATGTTTCTGGAATGATTTATGTTCAAAGGCACAGAATATGTGGATGTAAAGGATTGACATTTGTTAATCCAGGAAAGTCGTGTTCAAAGACCCTGGATAGTCAAGGTGTTACTGACAGTTGAGAAGAGAATGTCGGCAAACCCTAGGGGAATGTGCTCAGTGAGAAAAGTCATGCTCACAGCCAATGCCTGAGAGGGTGAGGACTTTTTGAAAACCTCAGGATGGAAATCAAGGCCCCTCCATGGAGAGAAGGACCCTCCCCCCACCTCCCAGCTTCCTTTCCCAGCCTTGTGGCTGTACCAGACCCAGACTCACTCACGGTCATAAGAGGGGTTCCTGGCCTCTCGTGCAGGTGGCCTGCAAGGCCTTTTCCTATCAAATGATGATAAAGAGGACGTTTAGGTTTAGGACAGGAAAACATGACAAAAGTACGGAATAAACATACAAGAATGCCCTGAGGGTAAATGCATTATGCACCTTCTAAGAAGGACCCACAGCTCTAAATGCCTATGATGATAGTTCTGCATTCTGTTTGTTTTTGTCAGGTTTAACTCCGGCCACTTACTTCTGTGCAGCGTGGATGTTTTTCAAGTTCAAAGTGAAAACTCTGCCTTTTATCTTTCTTATAAGGTTTTTCTAATCTTCACCTGGCATTCATGTGCTCTGGCAACAGACACTTCTATCCCCTGCCTCCTTATGGTTCCACTGTGACTCAAGTCAACTAAGTAAATTTCAATGCTTTGTGGGAGCTTTAATTAGCTTTGGGGAGGGGGAAGTAATTATTAATAGCTCGTCATGATCTTTCTGACCTCTGTTTCGGGGTTCAGCCAGTTCCTTTCAAATGACACATAAGCCAACGGTTGGTCTGCAGACCCATGTTCCCTGGGAGAAATATTCTGGGGAATAATTGGCTTCATCTAACACAACACTTGACCTCTTATACAAAATCCCCTTGAGCTGTGGGTGGGAAGGAGTTCTCAGGAAAGGACAGTGACTCCTACATAAAGTCAGAAAGACAGGGAACAACAGAAAGCAGTCTTAGGGGCGACTGTCTTAGATGGAAGTGGGTAAAAAAGGGGGGTAGGGTCTCTGACCTGTTGGGTACCTCTCATCCATGTGCAGACTGAGCTTCCTGGCAGCAATCCCTACGCTAAGGCCAGCCCCAATACCTGATATTTATATAAAGACACACACACAAACCACCACCACCTTCGCCTACCACCTTCTGAGGCTTGCCAGCTCTTGCAGACACTTTTATTCATTCCATCAGCCAACACTTTCCAACAGGCCTGGTTATGTGCCAGGCACTATACTAGGCTTTGGGGATCAAAGTTAAGTAAGCACGAGTCTGAAAAGATGGCAAACAGACAGTCACGTGGAGGTCATGGTGCAGCCCTGCAAGTGCTATCACCAAAGCAAGACTAGGGTCCTGGCAATGCACAGCTCCAGCGGCACAATCGTGGGAGCCTCTGGGAATCTCACTCCTCCCCCCCATTGTCCATTCACCAGGTGAACGTGGCCCCTGGAGTTGTGCTACCCAGTGGCCCTGGATGTGACCCAGGGACACAGAGATAGGTGGAGGAGGTGCTAATGGTAGGTGTCACCATCCTACTGTGATAATGGCAGCTGCCCAGAGGATGGGAATCTACCCTCTGTCCACCTGGTGCCTGCACTGCCTGCTCTGACCTACTTCAGCCTTTGAAAGGCCACCACATTTAAACTTATTAACCACACGGGCAAAGGATATGAACAACGAACCCACATGCCTATAATGAGCTACCCAGGGCCACTAGCTGTAAAAACAATGCAAATTAAAGCAATACCAGCAGATGGGAAAATGTTTTAAAGGCTGCTAACATCCAGCACTGATGAGGATGTGGAAATGCATTTCTCATACATTGCTGGTGAGGGAATGAATTTTTACAATCTTTTGGAAGATACTCTGGCAATATCCAATAAAATTAGAAATTCATTCCACCTTTGACCCAAGAGTCCCACTTCAGGGAATTTATCCTATAAGAATAAAAGCACCAGCATTGTTTATAATGGAAAAGGAAAATAAAACTGGACACATCCTAAATATCCACCCTAAAACTAGAGGAATGGCTAAATTATAATATCCATACCAAGGAATATTGCACGGCCATGAAGAAAAACGTCACATTTATACATATTTGGCTAGACATATACCAGTGGTGAATTGTTTCGAGGGAGGGGATAAAATAAAATTATGGAGAAATGTATACAGAAACTTATTCTTGAACAAAAATATAAGGAAGAAGCCCACGTACATTTCCATAAACACACACACACACACACACACACACAAACACATTTGAGCAGAAAGATGCAGAAGGTTACAAATCAAGCTCTTTAGATCAGTTACCTCAAAGGATACAATCAGAGGCAAAGAGATGATTATTGAGTTTTTCTTAATACCTCTGCTTTGTAACACTTGCTACAATGGATATGATTTTTTCAGTAATTAAAAAAATTCTAGTCAAGAAAATGAGACGACAAGCCACAGACTGGGAGAAAATATTTGCCAAAGCTATATCTGATATAGAACTGTTAGAGAACACTTAAAACTCAACAATAAGAAAACAAACAACCTGGTTTAAAAATAAGCAAAGCATGTGGATGGATAACGCACCAAAAAGTTATTGAGATGGCAATTAAGCTTATGAAAAGATGCTCAACTTCATTTGTTGTTAGGGAATTGCAAATGAAAACAACAATAAGATACCACTACATACTCATTAGAATGGCCAAAATTCAAAACACTGACAACAGCAAATATTGGCAAGGGAGTGGAGCAACAGGAACTCTGATTCATTGCTTGTGGGAATGCAAAACGGTACAGCCACTTTGGAAGACACTGGCAGTTTTTTACAAAACTAAACACACCCTTACCAAATGATGTAGGACTCCTTGGTATTTTACCCAAATGAATTGAAGATTTAAATTGTGTGCTGTTCTGAGTAGCGTGATGAAATCTTGTGCCTTCCTTCTCTGTCCCTCCAGGGACATGAATCATCCCTTGGACCAGTGTATCCATGCTGCATATGCTACCCGTCCATCAGTATTGGAGAGAATTTAGTATATATAGGGTTTGATACTATTCAAGGTTTCAGGTATTCACTGGGGATCTTGGAACATAACTCTTACAGATAAGGGGAACTGCTGTTTCCTGCAGATAAGGGAAACTGCTGTATATGACATTCTGGAAAAGGCAAAAACTATGAAGACAGTAAAAAGATCAGTGGTGGCCAGGGATTGGAGGGTGGGGGGAATGACTAGGTCGAGCACAGAGCATTTTTAGGGCAGTGAAACTATTCTGTATGATACTATAGTGGTGGATACATGTCATTATACATTTGTCAAAACCCACAGAGTGTACAACACCAAGAATGAACCCTAGTGTAAACTACAAACTTCGGGTGTGTATGCACAGAAAATTGCTAATTGGAGAATGAGAGACTCTTAGTGGTTGTCTAGCTATGGGGGATGGGAGGGAGGTCTTATACCCTCCTGAGCTGTCTGAAATTTATGAGTAGATTAGCTTATAAATAAGTTAGAAACTAATTGTTTTAGGAAAAGCAGTTTTTCTTCCTTGCCTCATATCAATATTGTGCACTAAGATGTAAGTGTATACTCTACCCTGTTACAGAGCCCTTGTCAGTCTCAAGCTCACAAAGTCAATCATCAGTTTCTACGTGTGGTACTACCTGACCCTCAGGTATTATGAAAAGACATGTCATAACCAAGTAAAGGTGTGTCCAGCTTAAAGAATTATAGTGACACTTACATTTATATAGTGCTTCACAATCTAGGAAAGGCAAAAAGTCCTCCGTGAGGAATTTGTCTTTATGGAAGTAATATATAATGCAAGCAGTAAGTTTAAAGGTCTATCACAAGCAGAATGGCAAGCCTGTCCTCACTGTAAACAGCCACAAAAAATATCAAAAAACACATCAACAACCTGTAACATCCCTGCCTATAGCTATTACATAAGCAATTATGAGAAAATTCACTTTACAATATTTTTAAAACCCTCCCCACATGGAAGATCACACTTAACCTTTGGTTAAGGCACAGCCTAAAACAAATTCAAAGTATGTCTTCAAGAGCACCCAGACGTGACTGGTTTTTCTCTCAAGCTGCCTTTGTCCCAAAGGAGCAGTCTAAGTCCCACCCAAAAGCAGCATTGGGGGATCATGTAACACAGAGGAACAAACACCCCATACTTCCAACCTCCTCACTTACCCCCGACAGAGCAAAAACAGGTACATATATTATGGAGAAACTTTGCGTTACCTTTGGTATGTAATTAGATACTGTTCCTCTCAATTCATGATTTTGAAAAAAGTTTTGCAGTATTTTAAAAGAAGCTTTTAAATGTAGTAATGGCGTTGAAAATAAACTTTTCAGTGGGAAAGGATTCTTGTTTTATGACAGACATCTATGGGAAGATATCATTTGATGAATAGCTAACTTTTCAAGATCATCGATTCCACAAAGGGAGCACACAGTTGCTTATGTAAGTTAAAATAAAATAACAGTAATGGCTGCCATCTATTGAGCACACACTAGTATTCACATGCACTCTCTCTAATTTTCACAACAACCCTATAAAGTGGGTACCATTGACCCCATTTCACAGATGGGAAAACTGAGGCAGAACAATAAAGCCTGCTCAAGATCACACAGCCAGAAAAGGGGTGTATCCAGGACTTGATCCAGTTCTTCCAGAGCTCAAGGGCCACAGCCCTCTCCTGGATAAGGGATAGAGGGATCAGGGGAAGGGATGTGCAGCCAATCCAGAGCACAGCACTGACTGTGCAGTGGCCTGGCTGGATGGAGATCTGATTCGATCAGCCCTCCTCTCTGAGAACAGGAGCCAGGCAGCCTGACAGCAGTGAGGAGCTGCCAGCTCACAATGCACACAGAGAGGGGGTTGAGGCAGCCTGAGGTCACGCAGGACAGAAGCTTTGGAACAGAGGAAGAGGGTCGAGGCCAAACACAGGAGCACGGCCCACGTGCCAAAGTCTGAGAGTAATGATCCCATAGGACCTTGCTCCTGAGGTCCCATATGTGCCTTTTCTGTTTCAAGCTGCCACCAGGTAACTGGCGGCTGTGTAAAACTGTTCACCCCTCCCCAACCCCACCTGGGATAGCCATCCCCTTCCTCTATAATAACAGACTTCTACCACTTCCAATGCAGCCAAGGACCCAAATAATGAACCTCACGTCTTGGCCATCCTGGCATTTGGAGGCAGGGGGCCAACTGATTGTGTTTCAACTCAATTCAGCAACGATTATCATTTTTGACAATTCTGTAGGTTGGCAAGGCTTAGCTGGGTGGTTCTTGTGTATCATGTGGTATCCGCTGGAGCTCAGCTGGTGCTGGTACAACCAAGATGACTTAATGTACATGATTGATACCTCAGCTGGGGTAGTTGGAATAGCTGGGGACTGGCTGAGCCTCCCTTCAGATGGTTGCTCATTATTAAGTAGTCTAGTCCAAGTCTCTTTACATGGTAGCTAGATCCCAAGAGGGTAAAAACAGAAACAACAAGGCCTAGTAAGGCCTTCCAATGCATTCTATTGGTCAAGGCAAGTCACAGGGCCAGCCCCCACACAATGAGAAAAGAAAGAGACTCCACTCCTTGATGGGAAAAGTGACATGAGCATACAAGAATGATTGGCAGCCATCTATGTGGCCAATATACCACAAAATATATCGAGGCAAGGTACTCGTCACTAAATAGTGGAAGTTGTTAAATCTTACTCAGCTACCAGGTGCCCTCTGCCCTTCTCCCTTTCTTCTTTGCTCCCACCTAGAATGTGGGTATGATGACTGGAACTTCAGCAGTCACCTTGCAACCATGAGGCAACCTGGAAGATGGACGCTACACACTGAGGATAACAGAAAGGAAGAAGGTTCCTGGTGAGATACAGGAGCTGCTACACCAGCCAAGGACTGCCTACTTCCAGAGTATTTACACATTTAAAAAAGACAGACCTCTGGGACTTCCCTGGTGGTCCAGTGGTAAAGAATCCACCTTCAGATTCAGGGGATGAGAGTTCGATCCCTGGTGGGGGAACTAAGATCCCACATGCTGTGGGGCAACTAAGCCCCTCACACCACAACTAAGACACAATGCAGCCAAAAATAAATCAATAAAAAAGATAGACCTCTATCTTACCTAAGTTATGATTATTTGGATTTTCCAGTGGGCAGCAGCTCAAATGTGAACAGCCAACAGAAGGAATCACATAGCCCACAACACAACATTTCTTATTAAAAAAAAATATATATATATGTACATATATATATATAACTAATAGCACATATCCTGATTAATCATTAAGTTCCGTTAGAGCCATATAAAATATACTAAAGCAAAGGTAAATGTTTAGTGGCAAGTAACTTGTGCCTCTAAGGTACCAGGCATCAGTCCCTGGGGGCTTATGAGAAAATGTAAAGAGGTTCCTTAATACTTCCATGTAAACCGTGCCTGAGAAAAATATTTTTAATGTCTTTCAGCCAAAACGAAGCTTGAGTGCCTATTCTAAACTCCTCCCCATTTAGGAAGAAATAGTATGTAAAGTTCAAATGGGGTCACCATATCCTACCCCAAACCCCTAATTTCTCATTTTCCACGCAGTCAGATGATCCCTTCTCCAACAATTGAGGCTGATTTATGAGCCTTTCCTCCCCATTCCAAATTTTCTTAAATGTCAAGCAAACAGGCAAGTTTTAAAACACAAGAATGGGATTTTTTTTTTTTTTAACAGATGTGCATAGGAGGACCCTAGGACCGGTAAATTGAGAAGTGGGAAGGACAGTCAAGTATTACAGGCCTAACTGGGGCACACAGACCAAATCTGCAGTAACAAATAGCCCCCAGCGCTCAAATACAAAGACAGGGGAAATGGCTGCATTGTAGCCTAATACATCTCTTCTGAATAGTAGCTGAAGTTGGCTATGTTATCATTTCACTCATTTTCGTGTAGGGTTTGGCAAATGTTTTATTTGATGTTTTGCATATATTTCAAATGATTGGAATATTTTAGATTCCTGTCTATTTAAAACTAGTAATTAGCTATCTTAAAAAAGGACACATTGTTGAAATAGTTTTTAAACATAATTAGAGTACTACTGCTGCTACATGCAGTATTATTAAGACCTTAGAGTAATTAAAAAATTTGTTGTGCTGTTTTTCAACCCTTTAATCCTAAAGTCTAATTATTTACACGAAAGGCTTTTCCAGAGATTCCTCTTTGAATGTTCATCAGGGTGCAGAAAAACAAAGCATCTGGCAATTTATCTCCTAATCCAATTAAATGTGTACATCTTATCACTTGACCATTTGTCAGAAGAAAACTTGCTGACATGGTGCACACGTTTCTATCCCTACCATGATAACCTTAAAATACCAGCGATAACCAGTGGGTTCTGAAACAATGACCTCCTTCCTCTGACTCCAACAATCTGCTTAGGGTCTGGCTCTCGACAGACAGACGTCAACCCGGACGTACTCCTGCTGCTAACCTGCGCGCCTCACCGAGCTGCGGGGTCCACCCGGCTGTTTCCACGCGGTTCCTTTCCTTGACTTCCCATATCTTTGCTTCTTATCTTTCTGTTCTTTGCTTTCCGTCTCCAATCTCTCTCGCTGCTTCAGCACCCACTGACTTTCCATGTTAAAGATCTCGAAAGTGGTGGCTGTTTCTTTCCAGACTCAGCTCATCATTTGCCCACGCATTTACTCTGGGGCACAGACCCAGGCTCTACGACTGGTCACCAGATACAGAGTTTAGTCAAGATCCTGGAGGGAATAGTTAACATTCAGCGCTAATAAAATAACCACTCTCCTTCCCCTTCCACACACAGCATCTCAGGAGCATGGTTTATTTTTAAGGCTAATACTGTGAACACACTTGGCAGGAGAATGTCCTTTCCAATCTCCTGATCCCCGCCCTGGAAGACACAACTGTGCAGGCCGGTATCTTGAATCACCAGCCGGCTTCGCTGTCCGCTTCAAACCATTTTGCCCTCTGACTGCTTGAGTCCTATGACCCGACTCTGACCGGGACCCTAGAGTCGCTGGACGCGGGCTCACCTGGTCACCGGCGGACACGGGCGTACGCTCACCTGGCTCCCACTCGGACTCTGGCGTGGGCTTACCTGGTCACCCGCGGAGCGGCGCGCGGCCCCACCTGGGTCCCCCTCCTGCCCGCGCCTCTGCGGCCGCTCTGGAGCAGGCTTTGCGCTGCTGCAGCCCTGCATGCAGGGCTGAGCGGTCAGCAGGGAGTTCCAGCCAACTTATCCTGTGTGCCTGGAAAGACAGGGCTGCTGGGACTATGTATATCCTGTTTCGCGGGTCCTTGTGTTCCGAGTGACCGCTCTAGGCCACTTACCTCTGTACACTGACCGAGATCTCCCCGGCGCTCTTCCCTTCTTTCCCTTTGGTTAGGGAATTAGCTGCGAGGCGCCGGGATCCATCGGAAACAGAAAACTACCTTTTCCCCCTGCTGGTGACTGTAAGGAACTGCATGTGGTGGATTAAACCCGCAAACAAGGCTTCCTAACCTCCTAGCAGTTAAGATTAGGGTTCGTGCCCACCCCCACGCCTGCCATATCAAACTTTTGAAATTTTTCCTTTTTATTCATTTTACTGTATTTTAAGTGCCATATTAAGGGAAGGCAACTCATTTTTAGCCTTCGAATTAGAAAATTTAAGACAATTAAGACCCAAAAAATTAAGACAAAATCCTGTGCAATCCATTTTTATTTCTTTTTGTAATTATAGAAAATTGGTGGGCTTCCCTGGTGGCCCAGTGGTTAAGAATCTGCCTGCCAATTCAGGGGACACAGGTTCGAGCCCTGGGGAGGGAAGATCCCACATGCCCAACTAAGGCCCTGCGCCAAAACTACTGAACCCTGCACACCTAGAGCCTGTGCTCTGCAACAAGAGAAGCCACCGCAATGAGAAGCCCATGCACCTCAACAGAGAGTAGCCCTCACTCGCCATAACTAGAGAAAGCCCGTGCGCAGCAACAAAGACCCAACGCAGCCAAAAATAAATAAATTAAATAAATTTATTTTTTAAAAAAAGAAAATTGCAGAATAAAAGTATGCAGAAGAGTATAATAGATTCTAGCTTTTGGTGATGGTGGACTAATCTTCATGCAGATAAGATTTCTAAAATCTGAGCAAAACATTTAAAAAAAATATTTGAAGGCCTTGGAGGTTGACCAAAAGAAGGTAGAAGCTGGAGAGGAAACCATCCTTGAAAGATGAATGGAAATTGTTGAAATTTGTGAGGTTGTGGATTTTTATCTGAGGGCAACCCCCAATCCATGAGCAGCTCCAGCTGAAGAGAGCCACAGCCTGACTGGCTTGAAGGAGACACAAGGCCAGTAGAAGAATGGGAAAGTTAGCGGGAAAATGCACGGAGGAATCTATGGAGAGAATGAACTCCAAAATATGTGTTGTATTAGTTTTCTATTGCTGCCACAACAAATTACCACAAGCTTAGTGACTTAAAAACAACACTGTAAGATTTGTTATCTTACAGTCCCGGAGGTCAGAAGTCCTGTGCAGGTCTCACTTGACCAAAATCAATGTGTTGACAGGCTACACTACTTTCTAGAGGATGTAGGGGAGAATCCGTTTCTGGATCATTCAGGTTTTTGACAGAATTCAGTTCCTTGCAGTTGTAGGACTGAGTTTCCTGCCTTGTTGCTGGCTGTCAGCTGAGGGTCATTCCCAGTTCCTACAGGCCTCTGCCACATTCCTTGACTTGAGGCCTCCTTCCTCCATCTTCAAAGCCTACAACTGTAGGTTCAATCCCTTTCACACTCTTCACTGTCTCATCTCTCTGACCCAGCCCAGAAAGTTTCTCTGCTTCTAAAAGAATAATGTAATTAGATTGGGCACACCCAGATTATGCAGGATAATCTTCCCATTTCAAGGTCAGTAAACTTAATCCCATCAGTGAAATCCCTCTTGCCATGTAAAGTAACATATGGACATGTTCTGGGGATTAGGGCATGGACATCTTCAAGGGGCCATTACGCTGTCTATGACAGTCTGCCCTCTGATCCCTCAAAGATGTCACATCTTAATATCAATAATTACATTAAATATAAATACACTAGGCATGCCAATTAAATCACAGAGATTGTAAGACTGGATTAAAAACTAAAGAAGACAAGACCCAATTGTATACTATCTACCAAAAAAAAGGACTTTAACTACAAAGACACAAATAGATTGAAAGTAAAAGGATGGAAAGAGATACACCATGTAAACAGAAAGAATAAGAAATCTGAAGTGGAAAGTAAAAGGATGGAAAGAGATATGCCATGCGAACAGAAAGAATAAGAAATCTGAAATGGCCAATGAGCACATGCATAAAATGATGCTCAATATCACTAATAATAAGAGAAATGAAAGTCAAAACTGCAATGAGATATCATCTCATATCCATTAAGATGGTCACTATTAAAAAACAAACAAACAAACAAAAACAGACAATGACAAGTGTTGGTAAAGATGTGGAGAAATTGGAACCCTTGCGTACTGTTTGTAGGACTATAAAATGGTGCAACTGTATGGAAAACAGTGTGGAGGTAGAGCAAAACATTAAAAAAATTAAAAGTAGAATTACCATATGATCCAGCAATCTCAGAAAACTAAAAGTAGAATTACCATATGATCCAGCAATCTCACTTCTTGGTATATATGCAAAAGAATTCAAAGCAAGATCTCAAAGAGATATTTGCACACCCATGTTCACTGCAGGATTATTTAAAGTAGCCAAGAGGTGGAAGAAACCCAAGTGTCCATCGACAGACAAATGGTTAAAGAAAACCTGATATATACATATGGTGGAATATTATGCAGCCTTTAAAAATAAGGAAATCCTGTAACATGCTGTCACATGGATGAAACTCAAGGACATTATGCTAACTGAAATAAGCCAGTCACAAAAGGGCAAAATACTGTATAATTGCACTCATACAAAATATCTAAAGCAGTCAAAACTCATAGAAACAGAAAGTAGATAAGTGGTTTCTAAGGGCTGAGGAGAGAGGGAGGGGAAATTAGTGTTTAATGGGTATAGAGTTTCAGTTTTGCAAGATGAAACTGTCCTAGAGATCTGTAGCACAATATGAATATACTTAACACTACTGAACTTAAAAGTTGTTAAGGTGGGACTTCCCTGGTGGCACAGGGGTTGAGAGTCCGCCTGCCGATGCAGGGGACGCGGGTTCGTGCCCCGGTCCGGGAAGATCCCACATGCCGTGGAGCGGCTAGGCCCATGAGCCATGGCCACTGAGCCTGCGCGTCCAGAGCCTGTGCTCCGCAACAGGAGAGGCCACAACAGTGAGAGGCAAGTTGTTAAGATGATAAATTTAATGTTATGTGTTTTTACAACCCCCCCACAAAAAAAAGAAATCAGAAGTGGCTATATTAATATTTGACAAAATAGACTTTAAGACAGAATATTATTAGAGATAAAAAGGGAAATTTCATAATTGTAAAAGGTCAATCCAGACAGAGAAAGACAAATACTGTATGATATCACTTATATGTGGAATCTAAAAAATACATACTGAATATAACAAAAAATAAACAGATTCACAGATACAGAGAACAAACTAGTAGGGAGAGGGAAGGGGGAGGGGCAATATAGGAAATTAAGAGATAACAAACAATTATGTATAAAATAAGCTACAAGGATATATTGTACAACAGGGAATATAGCCAATATTTTATAATAACTATAAATGGAGTATAACCTTTAAAAATTGTGAATCACTATATTGTATACTTGTAACATATAATATTGTACATCAACTAAACTTCCAGCTTAAAAAGGGGTTAATCCATCAGGAAAACTTAACAATTATAAGTTTTTATGCACCTAATGTCAGAGCTTCAAAATAACCTTAAGCAAAACTAACAGAACTAAAGGGAGAAATAAGCAAACCCACAATCACAGTGAAAGACTTTAAGACCCTGCTTTTGATAATTGATTGAATTAGACACAAAAACTCAGTAAATATATAGAATATCTTCAAAACACTATAGTCCAGGGATTGGTGAACTATGGTCTCTGACCAAATCCCATGAATAAAGTGTTATTGGAAAATAGCTACCTCCATTTGTTTATGTACTGTTTATGGCTATCTATGGCTGTTTTCATGGGACTGAGCAGATGAATCAGATCCAAATTGTTTGCAAAGCCCAATAATATTTACTACCTAGCCCTTCATGGGAAATTTTGCTGTCTTTCTACTTTTCAAGAGTGTTCTTGTTGGAGCATTTGTACTATAGGTACTTTAAAGTCATTGTCAGATAATTCCAACATCTGTGTCAATCTCAGCTTTGATGTCTGTTGATTTTTTGGCCATGTGAGTTGAGAATTTCCTCGTTTTTTTTAATGTACCAAGAATTTTTTTACTGTCTCCTGGAAAAATTTAATACTGTGTAATGAGACTCTAGGTCTTGTTTAAATTCTATGGAGAATGGACATATTTTTGTCTTAGGCAATAGACTTGCTTAGGTTTGGGCTACAAGTTCACCCTGCCTTCTGTGGGTTGTGGCAAATGTAAATTCAGTTTTCAAAGCCCTTGCAGTACCATTTGGATAGACCCTGAACATGTGACACTCAATCATCTGGAACCTGGTCGATTGTCTGTTAGTTCAGTTTTCAAAGTCACAGCTATCCTGATCAGACTCATGTGTGCAGAGCCTAGTGGTGAGCCCAGAAATTCATGTACAACTTTATGAGATTTTCCTATAAAATTAAGAAAGAGCACCTCTTTCTACACAATCTCCCCAGTACTGTGCAGTTTTCTACAATTCCCCCTTTGGATCCTATGGCCAGAAAGTTACTTCACTCTGTGTACTCCTGTGACTGCTGCCATCTGTGGCCAAGTGGCAGAAGACAGAAAGAGGATAAAAAGAATATGGGGCTTCCCTGGTGGTGCAGTGGTTGGGAGTCTGCCTGCCAACGTAGGGGATACGGGTTCGAGCCCTGGTCTGGGAAGATCCCACATGCCGCGGAGCAACTAAGCCCGTGAGCCACAACTACTGATCTTGCGCGTCTGGAGCCTGTGCTCCGATCCGCAATGGGAGAGGCCGCGATAGTGAGAGGCCCACGCACCACGATGAAGAGTGGCCCCCGCTCGCCGGAACTGGAGAAAGCCCCCACACAGAAACGAAGACCCAACACAGCCAAAAATAAATAAATTAATTAAATATATTTTTTAAAAGGAGCAATAGGGATTGGTCAAATTGGGGAGGAATGTTCCCCTTCCTCAGAGTTTTGGCTCCTGCTGGTTCTTGTTGTGGCCTGTGCTGCTGTCACCACAGGAAGGCTTAGGGGCTGGGGCTACAGAAAACTGGGAGAAGAAAAAACATGGGAGAATTCGACACACACTCTCTCTGAGTGTTAGGAGTTTCCTGATAATCAGCCAGAACTAAAGGGCCTCCCCTGGAGCTCCCTCTACATGCATCCCAGGCTACATTGCCACCAAATGAACAAAAATGATAAACTCACATCTAGCTCACTGGTACTTCAAGTTGTCTTCCCATTTAGCCTGCTACTATTCACTTTTCAGTCTTCCTGTAGGTGCCCTATGCATTCTGTCCAGGTTTTACAGTTACATTCAGTGGAGGGACAGAATGGAGTGCGCTCACTCAATCCTTACCCAGAACCACAATATCAAAGATTAAAGCGAGGATTTCACTACAGATTTTACAGACATGAAAAAGATAATAAGTTAGTATTATAAATAATTTTATGCCAATAAAGTTGACAGTTTAGATGCAACAGACAAATTGCTTAAAATAAAACTTACCAAAAATAACACAAAAAGAAATGGAATATCTGAATAGCCTTATATTTTTTATTAAAGTAAAATTAACTTCCAATATTATATTAGTTTCAGGTGTACAACATAGTGATTCGATATTTTTATGCTTACTAAATGTTCACCACTATAAGTCTAATTACCATCTGTTACCAAAGTTGTCACAATATTATGAACTATATTCCTTATGCTGTACATTATGCGCCCATGATTTATTTATTTTATAACTAGAAGTCTGTAACTCTCTTAGAACCCTTGCCCTATTTCACCCATCTCCCCATTCCTTCCCCTCTAGCAACCACCAGTTTGTTCTCTGTATCTATGAGTCTGTTTCTGTTTTATCTTTGTTCAATTGTTGTGTTTTAGATTCCATATAAGTGAAATCATAAGGTATTTGTCTTTCTCTGTCTGACATTTCATTTAGCATAATACCCTCTAGGTCCATCCATGTTGTCACAAATGGCAAGATTTCATTCTTTTTATGGCTCAATAATGTTCCACTCTGTGTGTGTGTGTGTGTGTGTGTGTGTGTGTGTGTGTGTATACCACATCTTCTTTATCCATTAATCTAGTGATAGACACTTAGTCTGCTTACATATCTTGGCTATTGTAAATAATGCTACAATGAACATTGGGGTGCATTTATTTTTTTCCAATCAGTGTTTTTGTTTTCTTTGGATAAATACCCATAAACGGAATTGCTGGATCATAAAGTAGTTCTATTTTTAATTTTTTGAGGAAACTCCGTATTTTTTTCCATAGTGGATGTACCAAATTACATTTCTACCAACAGTGCACAAGGGTTCCCTTTTCTCCACATCCTCACCAACACTTGTTACTTATCTTTTAGATAGTAGCCATTCTGACAGGTGTGAGATGATACCTCACTGTGTTTTTTATTTGCATTTGCCTGATGACTAGTGATGTTGAGCCTCTTTTCATATACCTGTTAGCCATCTGTATGTCTCCTTCGGAAATATGTCTATTCAGATCCTCTGCCCATTTTTTAAATTTGCTTGGGTTTTTTTAGGTTGTTATTGTTGAGTTGAATGAGTTCTTTATATATTTTGGATATTAACCCCTTATCAGACATATCATTTGCAAATATCTTCTCCCATTCAGTAGGTTGTCATAGATTAATATAAGCATGGGTTCACTTTTGGCTCTCTATTCTGTTTCTTTGTGTGAAAGACACATCTGTGTCTGTTTTTTTGCCATACCATACTGTTTTGATTATTAAAGCTTGGCAATATAGTTTGAAATCAGGGAGCATAATACCTCCAGCTTTGTTCTTCTTTCTCAAAATTGCTTTGGCTATTTGGGGTCTGTTTTGGTTTCATATAAATTTTAGGATTGTTTGGTCCCGATCTGTTGAAAAATGCCTTTGGTATTTCAATAGGGATTGCACTGAATCTGTAGATGCCTTGGGTAATATGGTCATTTTAACAATATTCATGCTTCCAATGCATGAGCCTGGTATATCTTTCCATCTGTTTGCATCATCTTCAAATTCTTTCATCAATGTCTTATAGTTTTCTGAGTACACATCTTTACCTCCTTAGGTAGGTATTTTGTTCTTTTTGCTGCAGTTGTAAAGGGGACTGTTTTCTAATTTCTCCTTCTGATATTTTGTTATTAGTGTATAGAAATGCAACAGATTTCTGTATGTTAACTTTGTAGGTTGCAATTTTACTGAATTAATTTATTATTTCTAATAGTTTTTTGGTGGAGTCTTTAGGGTTTCTATATATCAGATCATCATCTGCAAACAGTGACAATTTTACTTCTTCCTTTCTTATTTGGATGGTTTTTATTTCTTTTTCTTCTCTGATTGCTGTGACCAGGACTTCCAATCGTATGTTGAATAAAAGTGTCAAGAGTGGGCTTCCTTGTCTTTTTCCTGATCTTAGAGGAAATGATTTCCATTTTTGACCATTGAGTATGATGTGTGCTGTGGTTTTGTCATAAATGGCCTCTATTATTTTGAGATATGTTCCCTCTATGCCCACTTTGTTGAGAGTTTTTACTATAAGTGGATGTTGAATTTTGTCAAATGATTTTTCTGCATCTATTGAAATTATCATATGATTTTTATCATCTTGTTAATGTGGTGTATCACACTGATTGATTTGCAGATACTGAACCATCCTTGCATTCCTGGAATAAATTCCACTTGGTCATGGAGTATGATCCTTTTAATGTATTATTGAATTCAATTTGCTAATATTTTGTTAAGGATTTTTGCATCTATGTTCATTAGGGATATTGCCCTGTAATTTTCTTTTTTTGTAGTGTCTTTGTCTGGTTTTGGCAATGCTGGCCTTGTAGAATGAGTTCAGAAGCATTCCTTCCTCTTCAATTTTTTGTAGTAGTTTTAGAAAGATACGTGTTGACTCTTCTTTAAATGTTTAGTAGAATTCACTTGTGAAGCCATCTGATCCTGGGATTTTTTTTGTTGGGAGCTTTTGGATTACTGATTCAATTTCATTGCTTGTTTTTTGGTTTTTAATTTATTTATTCTATTTATTTATTTTTGGCTGCATTGGGTCTTCATTGCTGGGCGCGGGCTTTCTCTAGTTGCAGAGAGTGGGGGCTACTCTTCGTTGTGGTGTGCGGGCTTCTTATTGTGGTGGCTTCTCTTGTTGCAGAGCACAGGCTCTAGGTGTACAGGCTTCAGTAGTTGTGGCTCGCGGGCTCAGTAGTTGTGGCTCGTGGGATCTAGAGTGCAGGCTCAGTAGTTGTGGTGCATGGGCTTACTTGCTCTGTGGCGTGTGGGATCTTCCCCGACCAGAGCTCGAACCCGTGTCCCCTGCACTGACAGGCAGACTCTTAACCACTGCACCACCAGGGAAGTCCCAATTTCATTACTTGTAATTGGTCCATTACTTGTAATTGATCTTCCCCGACCAGGGCTCGAACCCATGTCCCCTGCACTGACAGGCAGACTCTTAACCACTGCACCACCAGGGAAGCCCCAATTTCATTACTTGTAATTGGTCTGTTCAGATTTTCAATTTCTTCCTGATTCAGTCTTGGAAGATTGTATGTTTCTAGGAATTTAGCTTTCTTCTGGACTGTCCAACTTGTTGGCATGTAATTGCTTACAGTAGTCCCATGATTCTTTGTATTTCTGTAGTATCAGTTGTAATTTCTCCTTTCAGTTCTGAATCTATTTAATCCCTCTCTCTCTCTCGATAAGTGTGGCTAAAAGTTTATTTTTTAATCTTTTCAAAGAACCAGGTCTTAGTTTCATATATCTTTTCTATTATTTCTTAGTCTCTATTTCTGATCTTTATTATTGCCTTCATTCTATTAATTTTGCAGCTTTGTTTCTTCTTTTTCTATTCCTTTAGGTGTAAAGTCCAGTTGTTTATTCGAGATTTTTCTTGTTTCTTGAGGTAGGTCTGTATCAGTAGGAACTTCCATCTGAGAACTGCTTTTGCTGTGTCCCATAGATTTTGGAAAAGTGTGTTTCCACTTTTATTTATCGCAAGGTATTTTTTAATTTCCCCTTTGATTTCTTCATTGATTCATTGGTTGTTTAGCAGCATGTTATTTAGTCTCCACGTATTTGTGGGGTTTACAGTTTTCTTCTTGTAAGTGATTTCCAGTTTGATATCATTGTGGTCAGAAAAGATGCTTGATATGATTTCAGTCTTCTTAAATTTTTTGAGACTTGTTTTGTGGGCCTAACGTGTTCTATCCTGGAGAACATATCATGTGCACTCGAAAAGAATGTGTATTCAGCAGTTTGGGGATGGAATGTTCTGTATATTCCATCTAGTATAATGTGTCATTTAAGGACAATTTTCCTTATTGGATAAGTAGATGATCTCTCCATTGATGTAAGTGGGGTGTTAAAACTCCCCTACTATTATTGTATTATTGTCAATTTCTCTCTTTATGTTTGTTAATATCTGCTGTATATATTTAGGTGCTCCTGTATTAGGTGCATATATGTTTACAAATATTATATCCCCTTCTTGTATTGATCCTTTATTATTATATAATGTCCTTCTTTGTCTTTTATTGTAGACTTTGTTTTAAAGTCTACCTTGTCTGAAATGAGTATTGCTACCCCAAATTTCTGTTCATTTCCATTTGCATGGAATATCTTTTTCCAACTCCTCACTTTCAGTCTCTGTGTGTCTTTAAATGTGAAGAGAGTCTCTTGTAGGCAGTATACAGATGGGTCTTCTTTTTTTATTCATTCAGCCACCCTACATCTTTTGATTGGAACATTCAGTCCATTTACATTTAAAGTAATTATTGATAGGCGTGTACTTTTTGCCATCTTGTTAACTGTTTTCTGGTAGTTTTCATAGTTCTTCCCTGTTATTTTCTTTTCTTGGTCTCTTCCCTTTCTATTTGATGATTTTCTTTATTGTTATTTTTGGGTTCCTGTCTCTTCATTTTTGTGTATCTATTGTAGGTTTTTGGTTTGTGGTTACCATGAAGTTCCTAAATATTGACTTATATGTATAGTTGTTTATTTTAAGCTGATAGTCCTTAACTTTGAATGCATTCTAAAAGCACCTAAAGTTTTACTCCATCACCGCCACAACGTTTTGTTTTTGATGTCTTATTTTATATCATTTAATTTTGAGTATCCCTTAACTACTTACTGTAGTTATAGTTGATTTTAGTACTTTTGTCATTTAACCTTCAAACTAGCTTTTTAAGTGGCTGGTCCATTCCCTTTACTGTATACTTGCCTTTACCAGTGAGAGTTTTTCTTTCATATATTTTCTTTCTTTTTTAACATCTTTATTGGAATATAATTCATATATTTTCTTATTTCTACTTATGGCCTTTTCTTTTTTACTTAAAGAAGACCCTTTAACAAATAGCTTAAAAATGCAACTTACCAAAACTAATACAAAAAGTGAATATCTGAGTAACTTTATATTTATCAATGAAACTTAATATACTACCAAAAACTCTCAAGAAAACCTAAGCCTAAGATGGTTTCACTAGTAAATTCTATCAAACATTTAAGGAAGAAATAACATCAATCTTAAACTCTTTCAGAACACAAAGGATAAAGGCACATTTTCCAACTTGTTTTATGAGATCAGCATAACCCTGATACCAAAGACCTTATAAGATATGAATACAAAAATTATTCACAAAATATCAGTAAATCAAACATAACAATACATAAATCCATCATGAAAAAGTAGGGTTTAATCCTAGGAATACAAAGTTTCTTTAGCATTCAGAGACCAATCAGTGTAACCCACCATATTTAGGTAATAAAGAAAAACATATGACTATCTCAACTGATGCAAAGAAAGCATCTGACAAAATTCAATACCTATTCATTATGAAAAAAATGTTTTTAACTCTCAGTAAACTGGGAACAAAAGAGAGTTTGTTTAATTCGATTGCAGATATCTGTGAAAAACCTACAACTAATTAATTCTTAATGGTGAAACACTAAACACATTTTCCCTAATAATAGAAAGAAAGTAAGGTTTTCTGCTCTTGCCAATTCTATTGTATTGGAGGTCTTTGCCAGTTCAATAAGGGAAGAAAAAGAAACAGAAGGCACATAGACTGAAAAAGAAGAACTATATATACCCCTATTTGCACGTGGCATGATCATTTGTATAGAAAATCCTAAGGAATCAACTATAGGAACAAACCTTCTAGATCTAATACATGAGTTTAACTAGGTTACTCGTAAACTAACGTGTGAGATTAACTAAGTCAATATATTAAAATCAATAGTATGTCTATATTGGGAAAGTGGAATTAAAAAATAATCTTGGGGACTTCCCTGGTGGTCCAGTGGCTAAGATTCTGTGCTCCCAATGCAGGGGGCCCGGGTTCGATCCCTGGTCAGGGAACTAGATCCCACATGCTGCAACTAAAGATCCCACACGTCACAATGAAGATCCCACATGCTGCAATGAAGATCCAGCATGCTGCAATGAAAATCCAGCGTGCTGCAACTAAGACCCTGTGCAGCCAAATAAATGAGTAAATAAATAAATAAATAATCTCATTTACAATACCATCAAAAGCATAAAGTATTTGGAATAAATTTCATAAAAGACATGTAAGCCCTATACTCTACAGGGCTTACATGTCTTTTATGAAAACAACAGAACATTGCAAAGATAAATTAATGAAGACCTAAATAAATGGAGATATATACTACATTTATGGATTTAAATTCAACATTTTTTAGCTGTCAATTCTCCCCACAGTGGTCTCCCTACAATTCAATGTCAATAGGCTCCTTTTAGAAATTGGCAGGAAAATTCTAAAATGCATATGTAAAGGCAAAGGATCTGGAATAGCCAAAGCAATCTTGGGAAAGTAGAACAAAGCTGGAGCACTTACACTACCTGACTTCAAGGTTTATTACAAAATTATAGTAATTAAGACAGTATGGTATCTATATAAGGGTAGACAAATAGATCCATACAACAGACTAGAAAGTCCAGAAATAGACCCACAGTTAAGTGATCAACTGGTTTTGACAAAGGTGTTAGATAAATTCAATGGCGAAAAGCTAGTCTCTACAACAAATGTTGCTGGAACTACTAACACCCTGCCCTCACACCACACAAAAATTAATTTGAGATATCTCATTGACCTAAACATAAAAACAAAATTACCAAGCTTTTAGAAGACAATATAGGAGAATATCTTACAATCTGAGGCTAGATGAGCAATAACCATAGAAGAAAAATAACAAAAATTAACAAATTAGATTTCATCAAAATTAAAACTTCTGCTCATCAAAAGACACCATTAAGAAAATGGGTAGTCAAGACTTTTATTAAAAATATATAATGGGGGGGACTTCCCTGGTGGCGCAGTGGTTGAGAATCTGCCTGCCAATGCAGGGGACATGGGTTCGATCCCTGGTCTGGGAAGATCCCACATGCCACGGAGCAACTGGGCCCGTGAGCCATAACTACTGAGCCTGCACGTCTGGAGCCTGTGCTCTGCAACAAGAGAGGCCGCGATAGTGAGAGGCCCACGCACCACGATTAAGAGTGGCCCCCGCTCGCCGCAACTAGAGAAAGCCCTTGCACAGAAACGAAGACCCAACACAGCCAAAAATAAATAAATAAATTTATTTTTTTAAAAAAAAGAATATATAATGGGAAATTCCCTGGTGGTCCAGTGGTTAGGACTCCACACACTCACTGCCAAGGGCCCAGGTTTAATCCCTGGTCAGGGAACTAAGATTCCATAAGCTACGTGGTGTGGCAAAATGAAATGAAATGAAATAAAATAAAATAAAATAAACTCCTACAATTTGATAATAAAAACAAACACAATTTTTTAAATGGGCAAAAGACTTGAATAGACACTTCACAATGGAAGTCACACAAATGGCCAATAAGCACACGAAAAAGTGCTCGATATCATTATTCACCAGTCAAGTGAATACTGAAACCACAAAGAGATATCACTCCATACCATTACAATTGTTCAAAAGTTAAAAGACTGACAACACCAAATATTAGCAAAAATGTGGAGCAACTGGAACTCTCATACATTCTTGATGAGAATCCAAAATGATCCAAACACCTTGGAAAAATATTTGCCCATTTCTTATAAAGTTAAACATGCTCATTTGACCAAGAAATTCTACTATTATTTACTCAAGAAAAGTGAAAATATAGGTTACAAAAAGACTTGTGTAACAATGTTAATCACAGCTCTATTTAAAATAGACAAAAACTGGAAACAGTCCAAATGTTCAACAGGTGAATCAATAAACAAAATGTAGTATAACCATAAAATGGAATGCCACCCAGCAATAAAAACAGTAAAAGAAGTACATACTATTTCAATCCATTAATGTGAAGTTCTAGAAAGTCATAACTAATTTACGTGAAAAGTGTATATCATATGATTCCACTTGTATGAAATTCTGGACAGGTGAAACTAATATATGATAGAAGAAAAAGAAGAAGGAGGAGAAGAAGAAAGAAGAAGAAGAAGGAGAAGGAGAAGGAGAAGAAGAAGAAGGAGGGGGAAGAGGAGGAAGAGGAGGAAGAGAAGGAGAAGAAAAGTGGTGCCTCTTTGAGGGGCAGGTGACTGGGAAAGATCACTACAGGGACTTACGGGATGAGGAAAATCTTGATAGAGTGTAGTTCCTCTTCCAGGGGGTTGGAAATGTTCTATATCTTGATAGGAGTATACTCACTTTTTAAATTGTACATTTAAGATTTGTACATTTCAACATAGGTACATTTTTCCTTAAAAATGTTTACAATTGTTATTATAATTGAAGGGGATTAGGGAGAGTTAGAGATGAAACAAGAATGCCAGGATGCTGAGAGTTGCTGTGTGGTGTATATATGAAGGTTCATTATATTATGGTGATTATTTTGTATATGTTTGAGATTTTTCATAATAAAAAGTTTAAAATAAATAAATAAACATAACAAACTCACTGCCAACAACTGTCAACTCATGGCCAATCTAGTTTTATTTTCAACCCCTTCAACTTCCTTTCCTTCCAGTATGATTTTGCAGCTCCTTATTGAGCCCCTGCTCTGTTGCCAGGCCCTGGGCTGGGGTCCACGTAAAGAGCAACAAAAAGGACAGACCAAGTCCTGCTGCCAAGGCATTCAGGAGGATAACAGGAGGAGAACAGGCAAACCATGAATGAATAAGGCAATTTCAGATAGTGAGGTTACTATGACAATAAAAACTAGTTATGGCAGAGAGTGACTTGGTGGGTGGGCCAGGAGCAGTTCTTTATTGGGTGGTCAAGGAACGCCTCTCTGAGAGAGTGATATTTGAGCCAAGATGAATGAGGAGGAAAAGTAGCCATGGAAAGGATCCTCATTCAAAGCCAAGGCCCTGGGGTGGGTCTGAGCAGGATATGTTGAGTGACAGAGAGAAGGCTGGCAAGACAGGAGCAGTATGAGTATAGGTAGGTGAGACAAGGTGAGGTCTGCGGTGGGGCAGTGACCAGCCACATGGGGCCCTGGAGAGCAGGGCAAGGAGCTTGTGTTCCAAGTGCAACGAGGAGCTTGCAGAGGACACTCCATGTCCCCCCAAATGATTTACATTTTAAGAATGTCACTTTGTCTGCCCTGTGAAGAATGGACTGGGAGAAAGGAAGCAGGAAAAGAATGTAGGAGCCAAGGTAGGGATGCAGGCAAAAGAAGAGAGGATGGCCAAGGTGTGAGGAGAAGTGGGCAGAGTCGTGATCTGCCTCTGATTGGGAGCCCGCAGAGCTTGTGGGTGGAGTGGCTACAAGGGGTGGGAAGCAGCAGCAGCAATGGCTCTTTGGTGGGGGAAGTCAAGGGTGCTACCTGGGCCCCACGGCGTCTGAGAAAATAAGTTGTGATGCAAGTAGTGGTGCTGACGAGGCATCTGGTTATAGGAGTGAGGTGTTCAGAGCAGATAGAAGGAAACAGCTGAAGGAAAGTGTGCTGGGGGCCAGGGGAGTACGTACACATGCATATACAGTGCGTTTCTCCTCTTCTGCTTTACCGGCTAGTGAAACAAAAAAAATCTAGAAGCAGATGCAACTTTATTTTAAAAAAACTTATATAGATAAGCTGACATTTCACCTATGCCACGGGGTTGTGAGGATGACGTGAATTAATACAAGACACTTTAAAAAGTGCCTGGCACATATGCAGTGTTCAGTGCATATTTTTTTAAACTTCAATTCCAGTAGAAAAAGACTAGTTTAGCTAGTAAGGGATCTTTGCATAACTTGCTGTGCATCTGGAAAAAATTCCAGTTATATGTTCTACCTCATACTTAAGTGAAAATACATTTCATACGGTTTAAAGATGTACATGGAAGAGAGACTTCCCTGGTGGCGCAGTGGTTGAGAATCCATCTGCCAATGCAGGGTACATGGGTTCAAGCCCTGGTCCAGGAGGATACCACATGTCATGGAGCAACTAAGCCCCACGACTACTGAGCCTGCGCTCTAGAGGCCATGAGCCACAACTACTGAGCCCACGTGCCACAACTACTGAGGTCCGTGCACCTAGAACCCGTGCTCGGCAACAAGAGAAGCCACCACACTGAGAAGACCGTGCACTGCAACGAAGAGTAGCCCCTGATCGCCGCAACTAGAGAAAGCCCACACGCAGTAACGAAGACCCAGCGCAGCCAAAAATAAATAAATAAAATAAATAAATTTATTTTAAAAAAAGAGATGTATATGGAAGAAACCAAACTAGAAAAGCATGAGAAAAACATTTGGATGAATAGTCAGTTGTCTAGCTTCAGCATAAATGAGGCCCTTTAACACTATACAGAAAACCCAGACCCAATCGTGCAGATTTTGACCACATACAAAATCTTGTGTGGCAAAAATGCTATAAACCTTGCCAAGGATAAGAGTTAAGTGAGGAAACATTGCGTCATAAATGACAAGCAGAGGACGAATTTCACCAAAATACAAAGATTCCTAGAAATTGATAAACAACCCAGTGACGATTTCTTTTCACAAAAGAAAATGCAAACCATCAAGAAATAAATGAATAGAGGCTTTATCTCACTGGTATTTAAGCGAACTAATGACCTTCGCCTTTTCACTCATCCAGTTTGACCCAGTTCTCTCACATATTGATGCTGGGAGTGTGAATTGCTACAACCTTTTTTGAATGCTCTAGCAAATTAAAATATGGATATCATTCCACTCAGTGATTTCTCTTTTAGGAATTCAGACAAAAGAAATAAAAAGCATTAGCATATACAAGATATTTGCTGGTATACTAGTTGAACTAGCAAAGAACTGAAAAAAAATTGAATGTTCATCAATAGGAAAATAAATTATGGTTCATTACATTTTGTAATATTGTCAGCTATTAAAAAGTACATGTGAGAACTGTGTATACTGGAGAGATGTTTGTGGCCTGTTGTTAAGGAAAAAGGCAAGTTATATCGTAAAGGACTAACATTCTATTTTTGGTTTTTGGTTTTTGTGTATGTCTTGGTTTTTTGTTGTTGTTGTTTGTGTGGTGATGGCGATTGGGGATATTTATACATTCATACAAGTGCTTACATGTGTAAGGTCATAGAAGGAGAAGAGACCCAACTGCTAATGTTGATCACCTCACAGAAGCAGGATGGAAAGGTGGGAAGAGCAGACGTAATAACTTCTCTTCTGAAAAATTAAAATATGTCTATATAGGAGTAAATATATAGTTTCTCTTTACAAACTTTTGCATCATTTGACTCCTTCCTGAACTTAAAAATGAAGGATAAATAAGGGTTTAGTATCCAGAATATATTTTTTTTCCTTTTTTTTTCAGAATATATTTTTTAAAAACTCTAACAACTCAACAACAAAAGGCAAATAATCCAATTTAAACATGGGCAAAGAAGTGGAACAGACATTTCTTCAAAGATATACAAATTGCCAACAACACATGAAAAGATGCTTAACATCATTAGCCATTAGACAAATGCAAATCAAAACCACAAAGAGATGCTACTTCACACTACTAGGATGGTTAGAATTAAAAAACCAGAAAATGAGTGTTGGTGAGGATGTGGAGAAACTGGAATCCTTGTTAAAAATGGAATTACAGTATAACCCAGCAATTTCACTGCTAGGTATAAATCCAAAAGAATAGAAAACAGATACAGTAGCAAATACATGTTCAAGTTCATAGCAGCATTATTCACAATAGCCAAAAGGTAGAAACAACTCACATGTCTATCAATGGATGAATGGATAAACAATACATGGTACATACATACAACGTAATATTACTCGGGCATAAAAAGATATGAAGTTCTGATATAGGCTGCAAAGTGGATGAACCTCAAAAACATTATACTAAATGGAAGAAGCCTCACACCAGAGATTCCACGTATGATTCCATTTATATGATATGTCCAGAATAGGTAAATCCATAGAGACAAAAAGCAGACTAGTGGTCGCCAGGGGCTGGGAGGGAGGGAAGAATGGGGAGTAACTGCTAATGGGGTACCGGTAGGCTGACAGAAATGTTTCCAAACTAGTAACAGTGGTGTTTGCACAACACTGCCATTGTACTAAACATCGCTGAGTTGTTCACCTAAAATTGGTTAACGTTATGTCATCTGAATTTCAGTTGACGGAAGTTAGGAAGGAAGCTCGAGGCCTCGCTTCTCCCAGCTGCCCCCCGCGGACCGCACTTCCGCCCGCCGCGGCCCAAGTCAGTACCCCAGCCCGCAAATTTAGAGGGCGACGGGGGCTGATGAAATGACAACCAGGGGTATGGTAAAGGAGGCTACCAGACAAAGACGGAGAGGCGGGCGGCACCCTCGGCTCCTGACGCTGCCACCCCTGCCCAGTCAAGCTGCTCCACCCAGACTATCGTCTGAGGTGATCGCCACCTCGCCCGCGGGGACGGGGTGGGACCCGGGGGGCGGGGCCAACGGCAGGGGGAGGGTCGCCTGCGCGCCGGACCGGACGCGAAGGCACCGGAACCCTTCAGCCTAGGGCACCTGTTTCCGGAGGGAGCTCTTATCCCGACGTCAAAGTCCGCCACGTTGGGAATCCGGTTTCCGGAGTCTCTTTTTGTGACCGGGTCTCAGCGGTGCAGAGGTGGCGGTGGCTATGAGGCAGAAGCACTACCTTGAGACTGCGGCGCGGAAACTACAAGATAGCTGCCCGGGCCAGGCCCGCTATCTCCTGTAAGAGAGGGAGGGAGGGGGAGCGGGAGGCTAGCCGCTAGGGGGTGTTTCCTTGTCCCTTATGAGTCTCTTTCTCTTTTGCAGCTGGGCCTACAGTTCGTCACACGGTAGGGAGGACGCCCGTTGGTTGTGGGTCAGGCTGTCGTCGCCCCGCTCGCCTTCATTCCCCACAACGCTCAGGATGATCCAAAAGAATCAGATCGACCCACTGCCATAATAAACCCCCTCGAGAGGCTTCTCAGTTTCGTAAAAAAATCCAAATTCCTTAACGTGCCTTATCTTGCCTGACCTATTAGCGGCATTTGACGCATTGATCAGTCTACTCGAAATAGTTTCCTCACTTGGCTTCCGGACCATCACAAAGTTCACCTCCTACCTCTTTAGCCAGTACTTCTGTTTTGCTGGTTTCTTCTAATTTCCCCAACTTACAAATGTTGGAGTGTCCCAGGACTCATCCCTTGGACGTTTTTTCTAGCTACACTCAATTCCTTGGTGACAGTTTTTCATCCACTCTCATGGCCTTTAAATTCTGCATACTGAGGACTTACAAATTTATATCCCCAGTCCAGACCACTCCCGCGAATCCTAGACTCATTCAGATACGTTGACAACTTTTTTTGAATATTATGCTAGGCGAAAATTCAAGCTTTATCCCCCAACACGACAACCCGCCTCCTCCAATTATTCCCATTTCAGTAAATGGTAACCCCATCCTTAAGAATTAGCCCCCAAACCTAGGAGCCACTCTTGACTCACTAACAGCCTTCCTCCCCAAGCCAGTACGCCAGAAATCCCACTGGCTTTAAAATCTATCCAATATCTAGCCACTTCTCTCCACATCCAACTTACCACCGTGGTCCAAGCCATCAGTTTCTCTCCTGGATTATTGGCAATAGCTCCCATGCATTTCTACAGTCCATTCTCAATCCAGCAGCCAACGTGAGCCTAATAGAAACCTAAGCTAGATCATGTCACTTCTGTGCTACCAACTCTGAAATAACTGCCCATCTCAGAGTAAAAGTGAAAATCTTTTAAAGGGACTTCATGGCCCTATGTCATAGGTCTGCATTACCTCTCCGACCTGCTCTCCCTTTTGTTCACTGAACTCCAACCACTGCCAGGCCCCTGTGCTGTTTCACAGCCTTTGCACCTGCCCTTCCTTCTACCTGGAAATCTTACCTCACATATCTCCTTGGATTCTTCCTTCACTTCCTTCTGGTCTCTTGCAAATGTCACCCCACAAAGCCTTCACTGGCTGCCCTATTTAAGATTATAGCAGCTCCATCGCTATGCCCCATTCTCCTTTTCCTGTATTTCTTTTTTCTCCCCAGCACTTAACATTTGGCATTGTTGTATTCATTGTCTCTCTGCATGAATTGTCCTTTGTTCTCTGTGGTATTTCCCACACCCAGAACAGTGCTTGGCACTTAACTGTCACTCAGTAAATATGAATGAATTTTACATTTGGCAGAGCTAAGTTACGAACATGGTCTTTGGCTTTTTGTAGTGCTGTCTATCCCTAGCACTTAACACAGGGCTCACCAATAAGTATTTATTGAATAACAGATAGTGTGCCCACCTTCCTTTTCAGCAGCATCACCTTCACACCTCACCTTTCCCGAAATAACCATGCTTGCTTTTTCACTGTACTTGTACCTGAAAGCCCGTTACCAATAATAGATGCCATTTCCAAATACAGATAAGAGTTTACAGTCACCTGTGATGACTTTTTCCAAGCCTGTTGGAAGTGTTTCTGGCTAGTCTATGCAGAGTTTAATAATTTTCAGGGCGTTTTAATCATATTCTGTTGCAGTTTTTACCAATCTTATCTTTATTTGTTTAGGGCTCCCCAAGAGCGTGAGTTCTGTAAAGGTAGCAACTCCTTTACTTCCATGTTTATGTCTCCACAGCCTAGCATGGTAGATGGTCAGTGAATGCTTTCTTGACTGCATAAAGGTCCTGGGGCAAGTCTGTTGTCCTGTTACCTTGTACTGCAGACAAAGCCCAGCTCACAACCACAGAATTGTGCTAATTGTTTTAAAAAGAAAAGTCACAATATAATTTGTTATTTTGTGATAAATGTGTTTGTAAAATTGATGAGAAATACAGCCTTTTTTACTTGGTAGCAAGTAATGAACAATGTAGCAAAGGGTGGGGACTTACCTATCTGTTGCTAAAAGGAGTGAATGGATAGAATTATAGTGTTTTATAAAATAAATTATTGCTGATTTATGCTTTTGTAAATTCTCATATTTTGAGTGTGCTTAAGGAAAATGTATATTTGCTTGTATTAAATAATATACTCTTTTGCATTTATAATATTGATAGTTTACAGTAACAAAATATTCTGTTTGCTGACTCGTGAGTTTCATTTGTATAATTTTAGATGATAAAAGCACTTTTGAAGGAACATGTCCATACTGTTTCCAGTTGCTGGTTCAGGATAAGTCTCGAGTACGTCTCAAACCCAAACCCAAATTGACACCCAAAATACAGAAACTTCTTAATCGAGAAGCAAGAAATTATACACTCAGTTTTAAAGAAGCAAAAATTTTGAAAAAGTACAAAGACTCCACAAGTGTATTGGTAAGATTTCAATTCCAGTATGTATAAGTAAACCAGAATTTTCTTTTCTTTCACTTAAGATGAGGTTAAGAATTAGCCTGAATATAACTCAGAGGTTTGTAGTAGTATATTTAGATTGTCAAAATATATACATAGGATTTCTTTCTAGTGATTCCTGTTTCATCAAGAGTACAGCTTATTTTTGTTTTTCACAATTACCTAAAACCAAACATCGTGAACTCTCAATTGCCCAGATCTTATTGCTGAGCACAATTATTTTCACAAAGTTGAGAATTTCTTGAGCTCACCAGTGTGACTTCACCTGAACTGCAGTTACCACTAAATTATTTTTTCAGCTAATGGTTCCTTTCTTCGAACAACAGTATGTATTAGGTATACATAAAGCTCTTGCCTTATGTATTAGGTACCAGTGTTACTTCTTCAGTCACCTCCGCTCCATGTCAGAGTATGTATTTAAGTTTATGCCCAACAAAGGTAAGTGCATCTTATGTTCATTCATCAAACATTTATTGAGGATCTATCTTATGCCAGACAATGCTGTGTATTGGGGATGTTAAGTGCAATAAAACAACCAAAAGCAAATTACTCTGGTTTACTGTATAGAGACCAGTATCAGATACACTTTATCTGCATGTTTTGTGTTAACATTCATCAACTATTCGAGTGCTTGCTTACTACCAGGCACTGTGCTGGGCATTCTGGACATTATGACAGATTATGTCTGGCCCAAGACTACAGTTGGTAATAACTTAGATTGGAACTGCCATATTTAGGAGTTTACCATAATTGGACAGGTAAATGAATTTTGCTATGTCATAAAATTGATTGTTTATAGAAAGCATAAAGTAACCTAAATAGACCTCTATAAATGCATTTTTACCTGCTCATGAACATCAGAGTACTTCTCAGCTAAACTAGTTTCTGTTAATTTTGTTGAGGCCTGGGCTGAATCCTGTGCCTTGTGAGTCAGATATGTAGAAGAAAGGCATTTAGCTATAAAATGAACCATGTGTTGAAAAATGAATCCTGAAAAGAAAGTCAACCTCTATCGCTAATGAAGTAAAGAAGTATGAGAATGTGAGGATTCATTTGATTGGTTTTATAAATTGCTTTAGACCTGTATTTACAGAATAAAGGTTTGAAGGAGTCAATTAAATTTTCAGTGATATTTTGCCATGTTGTATTGGGAAAAGGCTTGGAGTTTGTCTGCAAAAAAATGCTAAATGTCTACTATTGTTATAAAGAACAACTTTCCGGATGTTAAAGGGTATCATTCCCAGTCTCCTCCATTCCCTGCCGAACACGGTTTTACACTGAGAAAGTAAAGACTTTATCATCTTTAAAAAGGTGTTTTAAATTATATACAAATGTTTAGCCATTAACTTTTTATTGAAGATTTTCTTTTAAGTTTGTGTCTTGTCTGATTCCTGCTGCTAGTTTACAAGCTTGCTGAGGGCAGCCTTTGTTACTCACCCTGTAGTACCTGGTGTAGTCCCTTATGTATATGAATTTAATGAGCATGCAGTTTATTGGATTAAATTATAAGAGAAATCAGACCCACTATTTCTTCTTTTTATGGCAGGTGATTACTTGTAAAACATGCAACAGAACAGTTAAACATCATGGTAAAAGTAGAAGCTTTCTGTCAACATTGAAGAGCAATCCTACCACTCCTGCAAGTAAACTCAGCCTAAAGACCCCAGAGAGAAAGACTCTAAGTTCTGCAAAACTAAATCATGATATGTCTGGTTCCAAAGCCAAGAGCCCAGCATTGATTTTCAGGTATATTAATCCATTAAGCTATTTAAATTACCAGTGTTAACCCATGAGTTCTAATTTCTCTGTTAATACACTCCCTGAAATTGCCATGCAGTTGAGGAAGTCATCACTGCACTGACTTCCAGGTGTATTCCTCTACTTCCAGTCTCTCCCTGGACCTGTTCCCAGCTGCCTATTAAATATATCCATTTCCCACCCCTACATGTCCCCACAGGTAACTACTCAAACCTGCCCATCCTCCTAAGTTCTTTATTCTGTAAATGAACATGCCCTTCTAGACATTCTGACCTGAAATGGTGAGTATAGTTGACAATCCTGCTTGCTCAGTCTTGGTCCAGTTAGTCGCCAGTTTCTACCCATCCTGCTTCCAAGGTGTCTGCAGCTATTCTTTCCTTTTTCTCCCTGCTGCTGCTATCTGTTCAGGTCATTATTCACTCTTTGCCAGGACTACTACAATAATTCCCTGAGTCTTCCAGCTCCTAGTTTCAAGCCCTTTTAGTCTGATATTTTTTATTTTTATTTTTTATATATTTATTTGTTTACTTATCTTTCACCGTGTTGGGTCTTCGTTGCTGCATGCAGGCTTTCTCTAGTTGTGGCGAGCAGGGGCTACTCTTCGTTGTGGTGTGTGGGCTTCTCCTTGCAGTGGCTTCTCTTGTTCTGGAGCATGGGCTCTAGGCTCACGGGGTTGCTTCTCTTGTTGCGGAGCACGGGTGCTGGGCATGAGGCCTTCAGTAGTTGTGGCACATGGGCTCAGTAGTTGTGGCTCATGGGCTGTAGAGTGCAGGCTCAGTAGTTGTGGCATGTGGGCTCAATAGTTGTGGCACGTGGGCTCTAGAGCGCAGGCTCCGTAGTTGTGGCACACGGGCTTAGTTGCTCCACGGCATGTGGGATCTTCCTAGACCAGGGCACGAACTCGTGTCCCCTGCATCGGCAGGCGGACTCTCAACCATTGCGCCACCAGGGAAGCCCCGACAGGCGGATTCTTAACCACCGTGCCACCAGGAAGTCCAAAAGCACAGTTCTGATTAGAAGCTTTAGCACCTCACTCTGTAGCATATGGAACAAATACTCCAGCATGGATTTCCAGCCCCCACTACCTGGCACCAATCTGTCTGCCTCTCTTACTTGCCTTAATTCATCTTATGTGTCAGCAAAACTGAAGCACTCAGTTTACTTTCCTGCTCTAAACCTTTGTTCTTGCTGTTCCTGTATCAGAAATTCCTGTGGCAATCTAACTGAATAGGGATTTGTGAAATGATACTAAGTTAACTGTGTGACTGGGCACATGTTTTATTTTTAATAATCCTCAATACACTCTTCACTATGCTAATCAATAAATTTAGCTCCATAGAAACTGTGAAAGGAATTTTTAAACATTTTGTTACAAAAGAGTCTGGTAGTTTCTTGAAAATCAATAACAAAATTCAGCAGGAACTGGATTATTTGTTTTTACTGAATTGAGGTTTTTTTATATTGGGTTTGACATTTAAAATTTCAAGTCCAGTTTTCTCTATATTCCTAGTTATTTTGATGTTTGGTACAATAGGAATTCATCATGGAAGTTTCTACTTTATTGGACATGTGCAGATAAAAGAACATTTTGCATATTTAAAATAATTCAATTGCATTTAGACCAGACTCCTTCTTAGATATATGCAGGAAAGAGAAAGCTATTTCACATTTGTCATGGATGGGGAGTCAGAAAAGGGATGAGACTGACAAACCCCAAATATTGTTTGGGGGGATGAACACAATTAGAAGGAAGGAAATAGAACGAGGCATAAATACACACATACCAGATGGGGAATCATCTATTCAGTGGATATTTTTAGAGGGCGTCCTCTGTGCTTGGCACTGTTAAAAAGCACTGGAATATACAGTTAGTTGTACAAAGTGTCTGCCCCATGGAGCTTATATTGTAGGGGCGAAAATACAATGGAATGGTACCTATATGTGTAGGTTGATATTCTTCACTTTTGAGAAAGAAATGGGTCTTGAGCTGTGAAGAAAAAATATGTTTTTAAAGTCCTTGCTTAGAACTGTCATGAGTCTTGGTGTCAGACTTACAAGGAACTCAGACCTGATGACACTTTGCCTTTAGCTTTCTCTTTCAGGTGGTGAAAGAAGCTTCCAGAACCCTCATTATACCTCCTAAATGTTGCCTGTAGCCTGTTTAGTGAGGAGATTTTTAAATAAAATTGGAATGACTTTGCTGGGTACAGCCACTGCTCATATATGGCCATAATTATGGAAGAGTAGAAAACGATTCTAGTAGCAGGTATCTAGGCTAAGAAGGAAGAACTGTTGTTTGTCAGTATACCTAAGTGTGGCTTTATGTTTCTTTTCAGAAGAGCTAAATCTGGACAGTCAACACCCATTTGCTCCTCAAAGAATGTGAGCAAAACAAAGAAACACTTCTCTCAACTAAAAATGTTGCTTAGTCAGAGTGAATCCGAAAAGAATCCAAAGGTGGACTTCAGAAATTTCTTGTCTTCTTTGTAAAGGATGGACTATGAAAATAAGAAATGTTTAATGTAATTTCTGAAACTAAAGTTAGTCAGAAAACCTACTTTTAAAGAACTTATTTATTCTTAAAATACATGGAAACTAGGGTTCAAGAGCAAACTTTTCTTGGCATTCTTCAGTGTTTATGGAGAAAATACCTCATTAGAATGAAAAACTGAAACCTGCCTACCTCACCAGGTGATTGTGAGGATCAAAAATATATGAAAGGTCCTTGTAAGTAGTAAAGATATATATGGAATTGAGTGGTTATATTATTATTTTCTCCTCCCTTAAGTTTTCATTATGTCATTTTATTTCATAAGGAAATTGAGATCTTTATGAGAGGTGTGCTTACTCCTTTCTAGGTGTCTGTAACCTTATTGATAATTCAGAAAAACAATAAAGTATAATATTTCACCATAAGTGGCATTTCATTTGCTCTGGTGAAGACTTATTTTTAGGTCTAAAATTTATATCAGAACATAACATGGGAAGACAGAGTCAAGATGGTGGAGTAGGAGGACGCAGAGTCCGTGTCTCCTCACAACTAGGGCACCTACCAGATGCTGGTGGGGGACCTCGACACCCAAGGGTATGGGAGGAACCCCCAAAAGATAAGGCAGAACATGGGCGGGGGAGCGAGGGGGGAGGAGAGGTGGAGGTGGAATGGGACTGGCACCCCTGAGGGGTGGCGGTAGGGGAGGGGTTCCCACGCCTCAAGAGGCCCACTCACTGTGAGGGGATCAGCAGGGATGCGGAGAGACCCTCGGGGATTCAGAGGATCGGAGGGGAGCACAGCTAGCATTTCCCCTGCCCACTTGGGCCCCAGGGAACCTGCTGGGGTCATGGGCCTTGTCTTCCACCCTCCAGGGCCCCCTCTGGCTGTGTGGGGGCATTGGAGGATGGGGGAGGAAGAGTAGAGGTGAATGGGGACGGACCCTTGGGGGTATGAGGATTGGGGGGGAATGTAGCTATCATTTCCCGCACCCACTTGGGCCCTGGCGAGCCTGCTGAGGTCCTGGCCCTGATACTCTGCACTCTGAGGCCGGCAGCACTCCAGGGCCCCATCCAGCTGCGCTGAGCCTAAGCCCCGCCCCCCACTTGGGCCTTTTCTGGCCCCGTGGGACCTGAGCATAGGCCCCAGCCCCCTGCCTAAACCCCACCCTTGCCTAAGCCTCACACCCTGCCTAAGCCAAGGCCTTTTCTGGCCTTTTTTTTTTTTTTTGCTATTTTGGTTCTGTTTTCTCTTCCAGTTGTTGTTTCATTTATACCTTTATTGTTTCTAATATATCTGTTAGTTTTCTAATTTTATTTCTTATTCTTTGTTATTGTTATGTGCCATGTTGGTTTTTTTTTTTTTTTTTTTTTTTGCTGCGTGGCTTGTGGGATCTTGATTCACAGGTCAGGGGTCAGGCCTGAGCTCCTGTGGTGGGAGCACTGAGTCTGAACCTCTGGACTAACAGACAACCTCAGACCCCAGGGAATATTCCTTGGAGTCAGGTCTCCCAGAGTTCCTCATCTGTGCACCAAGACCCAGCTTTACCCAACTGCCTGCAAACTCCAGTGCTGGAAGCCTCATTCCAAACAACCAGTAAGACAGGAACACAGTCTCACCCATCAAAAAAAATGAGATGACAAAAAAATATACTACAGATGAAGGAGCAAGGTTAAAAACCTACAAGACCAAATAAATGAAGAGGAAATAGGCAAACTACCTGAAAAAGAGTTCAGAGTAATGATAGGAAAGATGATCCAAAATCTCGGAAATAGAATGGAGGCACAGACTGAGAAAATACAAGAAATGTTCAACAAAGACCTAGAAGAACTAAAGAACAAACAAACAGAGATGAACAACACAATAACTGAAATGAAAAACACACTAGAAGGAATCAACAGGATTATAACAGGCAGAAGAACAAATAAGTGAGCTGGAAGATAGAATGGTGGAAGTAACTGCCAAGGAGCAGAGTAAAGAAAAAAGAATGGAAAACAGTCTCAGAGACCTCTGGGACAACACTAAACTCACCAACATTCAAATAACAGGGGTCCCAGAAGAAGAAGAGAAATAGAAAGAGTCTGAGGAAATATTCAAAGAGATTATAGTTGAAAACTTCCCTAAATTGGGAAAGGAAATAGCCACCCAAGTCCAGGAAGCACAGAGAGTCTCATACAGGATAAACCCTAGGAGAAACACACCAAGACACATATTAACCAAACTAACAAAAATTAAATTCAAAGAAAAAATATTTTAAAAGCAGCAAGGGAAAAGCAAAAAATAACATATAAGGGAATCCCCATAAGGTTATCAGCTGATTTTTCAGTAGAAACTCTGCAAGCCAAGAGGGAGGGGCAGGGCATATTTAAAGTGATGAAAGGGAAAAACCTACAACCAAGATTAGTCTTCCCAGCAAGGATCTCATTCAGGTTTGATAGAGAAATCAAAAGCTTTACAGATAGGCAAAAGCTAAGAGAATTCAGCACCACCAAACCAACTTTACAACAAATGCTAAAGGAACTTCTCTAGGCAGGAAATACAAGAGAAGAAAAAGACCTACAAAAACAAACCCAAGACAATTACGAAAATGGTAATAGGAACATACATATCGATAATTACCTCAAATGTAAATAACTTAAATGCTCCAACCAAAAGACACAGACTGGCTGAATGCATACAAAAATAAGACCCATATATATGCTGTGTACAAGAGACCAGACCTAGGGACACATACAGACTGAAAGTCAGGGGATGGAAAAAGATATTCTATGCAAACGGGAATCACAAGAAAGCTGGAGTAGCAATACTCATATCAGATAAAATAGACTTTAAAATAAAGCCTGTTACAAGAGATAAGGAAGGACACTACCTAATGATCAAGGGATCAATCCAAAAGAAGATATAACAATTATAAATATTTATGCACCCAAAATAGGAGCACCTCAATACATAAGGAAAGTGCTAACAGCTATAAAAGGGGAAATCGACAGTAACACAATAATAGTGGGGGACCTTAACATCCCACTTACACCAACAGACAGATCATCCAAACAGAAAACTAGTAAGGAAACACAAGCTTGAAATGACACAATAGACCAGATAGATTTAATTGATATTTATAAGACATTCCACCCAAAAGTGGCAGAATACACTTTCTCCTCAAGTGCACACAGCACATTCTCCAGGATAGATCACATCTTGGGTCACAAATCAATCCTCGGAAAATTTAAGAAAATTGAAATCGTATCAAGTATCTTTTCTGACCACAACGCTATGAGATTAGAAATCAATTACAGGAAAAAAAACTGTAAAAACCCCCACAAACACATGGAGGCTAGACAATGTGCTGCTAAATAACCAAGAGATCACTGAAGAAATCAAAGAGGAAATAAAAAAATACCTAGAAACAAATGACAGTGAAAACACGACAACCCAAGACCTGTGGCATGCAGCAAAAGCAGTTCTAAGAGGGAAGTTTATAGCAATTCAATCTCACCTCAAGAAACAAGAAAAATCTCAAAACAATCTAATCTTACACCTAAAGCACCTAGAAAAAGAACAAAAACAAAAAACCCCAAAGTCAGTAAAAGGAAAGAAATCATAAAGATCAGAGCAGAAATAAATGAAATAGAAATGGAGAAAAAAATAGCAAAGATCAATAAAACTAAAAGCTGGTTCTTTGAGAAGATAAACAAAATTGGTAAACCTTAGGCCAGACTCATCAAGAAAAAACAGGAGAGGACGCAAATCAATAAAATTAGAAATGAGAAAGGAGAAATTACAACTGACAATGCAGAAATAGAAAGGATCATAAGAAACTACTACAGGCAACTACGTGGCAATAAAATGGACAACCTGGAAGAAATTGACAAATTCTTAGAAAAGTACAACTTTCCAAGACTGAATCAGGAAGAATTAGAAAATATAAACGGACAAATCACAAGTAATGAAATTGAAACTGTGATTAAAAATCTTCCAACAAACAAAAGTCTAGGACCAGATGGCTTTACAGGAGAATTCTATCAAACATTTAGAGAAGAGCTAACACCTATCCTTCTGAAACTCTTCCCAAAAAATTGCAGAGGGAGGAACACTCCCACTTTCATTTTACGAGGCCACCATCAACCTGATACCAAAACCATAGAAAGATATCACAGAAAAAGAAAATTACAGACCAATAACACTGATGAACATAGACGCAAAAATAATCAACAAAATACTAGCAAACAGAATCCAACAACACATTAAAAGGATCATACATCATGATCAAGTGGGATTTATCCCAGGGATGCAAGGATTCTTCAATACACACAAATCAATTAATATGATACAGCATATTAACAAATTGAAGAATAAAACCCATATGATCATCTCAATAGATGCAGAAAAAGTTTTTAACAAAATTCAACACCCATTTATGATAAAAACTCTCCAGATAGTCAGCATAGAGGAAACCTACCTCAACATGATAAAGGCCATATATGACAAACCCACAGCAAACATTCTCAATGGTGAAAACCTGAAAGCATTTCCTCTAAGATCAGGAATAAGACAAGGGTGTCTACCCTCCACTATTACTCAACATAGTTTTGGAAGTCCTAGCCATGGCAATCAGAGAAGAAAAAGAAATAAAAGGAATCCAAATTGGAAAAGAAGTAAAACTCACTGTTTGTAGATGACATGACACTATACATAGAAAATCCTAAAGATGCCACCAGAAAACTACTAGAGCTAATCAATGAGTTTGGTAAAGTTGCAGGATACAAAATTAATGCACAGAAATCTCTTGCATTCCTATACACTAACAATGAAAGATCAGAAAGAGAAATTAAGGAAACAATCCCATTTACCATTGCAACAAAAAGAATAAAATACCTAGAAATAAACCTACCTAAGGAGGCAAAAAACCCCGTACTCAGAAAACTATATACTGTATAGCACAGGGAACCCTACTCAGTGCTCTGTGGTGACCTAAATGAGAAGGAAAACCAAAAAGGAGGGGATATATGTATATGTTTAGCTGATTCTCTTTGCTGTACATTATAAACTAACACAGTATTGTAGAGCAACTATGCTCCAATTAAAAAAAAGAAAATTATAAAATACCAATGAAAGAAGTCAAAGATGACACAAACAGATGGAAAAATATACCATGTTCTTGGACTGGAGGAATCAATATTTTGAAAATGACTATACTACCCAAAGCAATCTACAGATTCAGTGCAATCCCTATCAAATTACCCATGGCATTCTTCACAGAATTAGAACAAAAAGTTTTACAATTTGTATGGAGACACAAAAGACCCCAAATAGCCAAAGCAAATTTGGGAAAGAAAAACGGAACTCGAGAAATCAGGCTCCCCAACTTCAAACTATTACACAAAGCTACAGTAATCAAGACAGTATGTACTGACAAAAAACAGAAATACAGATCAATGGTACAGGATAGAAAGTCCAGAGATAAACCCACATACCTATGGTCACCAAATCTATGACAAAGGAGGCAAGAACACACAACGGAGAAAAGACAGCCTCTTCGGTAAGTGGTGCTGGGAAAACTGGACAGCTACATGTGAAAGAATGAAATTAGAACACTCCCTAACACCATACACAAAAATAAACTTAAAATGGATTAAAGACCTAAATGTAAGATCAGACCCTATAAAACTCTTAGAGGAAAACATAGGAAAAACACTCTGACATAAACCAGTGCAAGATCTTTTTTGACCCACCTCCTAGAGTAATGAAAATAAAAACAAAAATAAACAAATGGGACTTAAACTTAAAAGCTTTTGCACAGAGAAGGAAACCATAAACAAGACAAAAAGACAGTCCTCAGAATGGGAGAAAATATTTGCAAAGAAAGCAATGGACAAAGGATTAATCTCCAAAATATACAAACAGCTCATGGAGCTCAATATCAAAAAACCAAAAAACCCAATCAAAAAATGGGCAAAAGACCTAAATAAACATTTCTCTAAAGAAGACATACAGAGGGCCAAGAGGGACATGAAAAGATGCTCAACATCACTAGTTAGAGAAATGAAATCAAAACTACAACAAGGGCTTTCCTGGTGGCGCAGTGGTTGAGAGTCCGCCTGCTGATGCAGGGGACATGGGTTCGTGCCCTGGTCCAGGAAGATCCCACAAGCTGTGGAGCAGCTGGGCCCGTGAGCCATGGCCGCTGAGCCTGCACATCCGGAGCCTGTGCTCCGCAACGGGAGAGGCCACAACAGTGAGAGGCCCGCGTACCACACACACACACAAAATAACCACACTGGTCAGAATGGCCATCATCAAAATATCTATAAACAATAAATGCTGGAGAGGGTGTGGAGAAAGGGAACCCTCTTGCACTCTTGGTGGCAATATAAATTGATACAGCCACTGTGGAGAACAGTATGGAGGTTCCTTGAAAAACTAAAGATAGAACTACCATATGACCCAGCAATCCCACTCCTGGGCATATACCCTGAGAAAACCGAAATTCAAAAGGACATGTGCCCCAGTGTTCATTGCAGCACTATTTACAATAGCCAGGATATGGAAACAACCTAAATGTCCAATGACAGATGAATGGAAAAAGAAGAGGTGGTACATATATACAATGCAATATTACTCGGCCATAAAAAGGAACGAAATTGGGTCATTTGTAGAGATGTGGATGGACATAGAGTCTGTCATACAGAGTGAAGTAAGTCAGAAAGAGAAAAACAAATATTGTATATTAACGCATATATATGGAATCTAGAAAAATGGTACAGATGAATCTATTTCCAGGGCAGTAATAGAGACGCAGATGTAGAGAACAAACATGTGGACACAGTCAGGGAAGGGGAGGGTGGGACCAACTTGGAGATTAGGATTGACATATATGCACTACCATGTGTAAAATAGCTAGCTAGTGGGAACCTGCTATAAAGCACGGGAAGCTCAGCTCTGTGATGACCTAGATGGGTGGGATGGGGGGTGGGGTGGGAGGGAGGTCCAAGAGGGAGGTATGTATACATATAGCTGACTCACTTCATTGTACAGCAGAAACTAACACAACATTGTAAAGCAATTATACTGCAATTTTTTAAAAAAAATAACATAGTAACAGTTTATCATAAGTCTTTCCTGGAACATAGATAAACATTCTTTAAATGATAGGCTAGGACTGTATTCAACCTTTTAAAACCTCTTTAAATAAACAATTTAGATACTTTATAATACGTTTCCAAGCCTCTTTGCTGCTCAAAAGTTTAAAACTTAAATTTTCTTAAGAACATACAATGAAGAAAGGTTAGTTTCTTCAATAAATTGTGCTAGGAAAACTGGACAACCACATGCAAAAACATGAAACTACCACTATCACACCATACATAAAAATGAACTCAAGGGCTTCCCTAGTGGCGCAGTGGTTGAGAGTCCGCCTGCCGATGCTGGGGACACTGGTTTGTGCCCCGGTCTGGGAAGATCCCAGATGCCACGGAGCGGCTAGGCCTGTGAGCCATGGCCACTGAGCCTGCGCGTCCGGAGCCTGTGGTCCACAATGGGAGAGGCCACAACAGTGAGAGGCCCGCCTACCACCAAAAAATAAGAAAAAAAAAGAACTCAAAATGGATTAAAGACTTGAATGTTAAGACCTGAAACCACAAAACTCCTAGAAGAAATCATAGGCAATATGCTCTTTGACATCAGTCTTAGCATTATCTTTCTAGATATGTCTCCTCAGGCAAAGGAAACAAAAGCAAAAATAAATGGGATTACATCAAACTAAGAAGCTTCTACACAGCAAGGGAAACCATCAATAAAATGAAAAAACCTGAATGGGAGAAGATATTTGCAAATGATATATCTGATAAGGGATTAATTTATAAAAGACTCATATAACTCAACAACAACAGCAAAAATAACCTGTTAAAAAATGGGCAGAGAAGCTGAATAGACATTTTTCCAAAGAAGACATACAGATGGTCAACAGACACATGAAAAGATGTTCAATATCACTAATTATTAGGGAAATGCAAATCAAAACCACAATGAGATATCACTTCACACCTGTCAGAAATGTGAGTATCAAAAAAAGCAACAAAGTGTTGGCAAGGATGTGGAGAAAAGGAAAGACTTGTACGCTGTTTGTTAGTAGGAATGTAAATTGGTGTAGACACTGTGGAAGACAGTATAGAGATTTCTCCAAAAATTAAGAATAGAATTACCACAAGATCTACCTATCCCACTTCTTGGTATTTATCCAAAGAATACAAAAACACTGATCTGAAAAGATACCTGTATCCCATGTTCATCGCAGCATTATTTACAATAGCCAAGATATGGAAACAACCTAAGTGCCCATCAACAGATGAAGATAAAAAAAGATGTGGTAAAGCTGTTATTTTAAAAATGAAAATTAAAAATTACCTAAAAATGTTACAGCGTATGTTGACGGCAATGTAAATTGGTGCAGCCAGTATAGAAAAGGGTATGTAGGTTCCTTAAAAACCTAAAAACAGAGCTACCATATGATCCAGCAATTCCACTCCTGGGTATCTTCTGGAAAAAATGAAAACACTAATTCGAGAAGATACATGCATCCCAATGCTCATAGCAGCACTATTTACAATAGCCAAGACATGGAAGTAATCCAAGTGCCCATCAACAGATGACTGGATTAATAAGACATATATACACATACATATACATACAATGGAATATTAGTCATAAAAAGAATGAAATACTGCTATTTACAGCAATGTGGCTAGACCTAGAGAATATTATGCTTTGTAAAATAAGTCACAGAAAGACAAATAATGTATGATATCACTTATATGTAGAATCTAAAAAATAATATAAATGAATGTATATGCAAAACAGACTCACAGATACAGAAAACAAACTTGTGCTTACCAAAGGGGAGAGGAAAGGGGAAAGGGACAAATGAGGGGTATGGGATTAACAGACACAAATTACTCTATATAAAATAGATAAGCAACAAGGATATACTGTACAGCACAGGGAATTATACCATGAGTCTTGTAATAACCTATAATGGAGTGTAATCTGCAAAAATACTGACTCCCTATACTGTACATCTGAAACTAACACAATATTGTAAATCAAGTATACTTCAATAAAATATTTTAAATATTACAGTGTAGATAGTTAAGTGAAAATGATAGTCTTATAAAGAGAAGCAGCACATGTGCAGGGCTCAGACTACGAGCAGTCCTGATTCCTGGACCTCCATCTCGTTGCCATGGCACTTGTTCATATGCTGATGAATCCTCCCAGCTACCACAGTGCTTCCTGAACACACCTCGCTTAGCTCTGGGCTACTTGTCTAGTCATTGGATGTGGAGACTGGAACATGTGACCAGAGAACCACTGATCCTGTGGACTGCAGCAAGCCTAATTGGAGGCCCTCACCAGCCAGAGAGGGATGGGGTGGGCAGAACCCTGAGAGGGAAAATCAAACCAACAGGAATGGGTGGGAAAGGGGCAAGGGGAGACAAAGAGCTAATATTGCCTCATTTGTGTCCACAAAGAACTTTGGCACCAGATAGTTGACAATCTGTAGACCAAAATCATCTTCAATATACCCTGGTTCCATGCTGTCCACTATTGTCTCCCTCAGCACAGCCCCTGGGCCGCAACTGCAAAAGCACAATGGTGACTTTTAATGTGATCCCTATTCAGATTTTAGGACTCTGAGTAATGTTCCTAGGTGGGTCAGTCAAAGTACAATTGCACATTTGAGACATTGCTCTACTTTTTTTTTTTTTTTTTTTTTTTTTGCGGTACGCGGGCCTCTCACTGTTGTGGCCTCTCCCGTTGTGGAGGGCTCGGATGCGCAGGCTCAGCGGCCATGGCTCACGGGCCCAGCCGCTCCGCGGCATGTGGGATCCTCCCGGACTGGGGCACGAACCCGAGTCCCCTGCATCGGCAGGCGGACTCTCAACCACTGCGCCACCAAGGAAGCCCACATTGCTCTACTTTTAAGCTGAGTTCTCTCACTTTCTCACCAGTGCCTCTCTTGCTTCCCTCCTGTTCCAGAAGAGGCAGCCTTCCTCCTCCCCAGCAAGGCCAGTCTGGCCATCGATCCTGGATTTCACCCCTTCTCTGACCCAGGGCAGTTGGCCAGTGGAATAGCCCTGCCTTCTTCATCTTCTCCCTCTACTGGATCCTTACTCTCAGCCTTTTTAATTTGCTTTTAGTAAGCCATTTATTGATGTATAACACACAGAGAAATGCTCAAAGCCCTGATCACAAGCCTTTGCACAGCTCTTCCCACACAGGAGCCTGGTGAGACTTGTGCCTGTGTGCCTCCCAGTCTGAGCTGTGCGGGCTGTAACCCCTGGGTGTAACTCAGCCAGAAAGTGTTCAGTATGCTTCCATCTGTCCTGGGACTAAACGTACAATTAAATATAAATAGGAATTTTTCTGAATAAAAATCAATTGCATATAATACTAGTTATTTGAAAAGAAAATCCCAATTTTTCTATAGACTACTTGTTTTAATTTAGTCTCTATTTTGTATTTTGATGTTTACATTGTTACATCTTGACCAATGAGAGGCCCTTTTAAGCTGCCTTCTTTTTTCTTTCAGCCCCATCAGAACTTTGAAAGCATCTGCCTTGCTTTCTCGCAAAGAAAAGTTCCAGACTATCTTCATTCTCTCAGTCAGAAGATGTGGAAGCAGCCCCTCTCCAAGAAACCCTACTACTTTTGAGCACAAATTAGTAGTGATGCCAGAAATAGGATGTTGCTGATACTTCTACTGAGGAATAGTAATAGTACCTAGACCACTGCAGAGGCAGAGCTGGAAAAGATAAATTCTTAAAAATCCTGAGTTCTTATACTTAAAATTTAATTCTAATATTACCAAATGCCTATTTGAATGTTTTAACCCTGCAACCAAATATAAGTATCTTTTCTTTTATAATCTGATAAGCCATATATTGTTCATTTAAATAAAATTAATTCTAAGAATTACTTGTTTGTTCTTAAAAACAAGTACAACCTTCTGGTTAAGACTGTAGTCTTTGTGGTCCTGCCTTGCAGAACCTGGCTGTGCCATTTATTAACTGTGTAATCTTTGGCAAATTCTTAATTTCTCTGAGTCTGTTTCCTAATATGTAAAATGAGGGTAACGATAGTACTTACCACAGAAAGGTGCTGTGAGGACTCCATGAGATGGTACGTGAAAAACATCTAAAAGAGTGGATGGCATGTTGAAAGTGCTCAAGAAATTTGTGGTATTATCATAATTGATCAAAAAAATTGAAAAACTATGAACACCAACAATAAAACCACTAGATGAATAACAAGATCTAGCATTGCCCTGTGGTGGTTGTCCTTTGAAAGCATCTCGTTAATGATGTAGGCAAATTGTTTTGAGGTATTTGTAAACATTTTTTGGTTTTAATTATATGGACAAAGACCCTCTTCTTGACCAAACTTTAGACAAGCTTCTCTGAGCCCTCTTTTTGACTAGGCCTCATCCTTGGGCTTTGTATTTGGCCTGCCTAGCCCAGTTATAGCAAAAATCCTGCTAAGTCAGTTTAGCAAGAATTTCCCCACCCTCAACATCTCCTTTTAGTAATTTTTCATCCACCGATCCTCTTACTCTGCTCCTTGGCCATAAATCCCCAGCTGTCTTTAGCACAGAGTTGAGCTCAAACTTTCTCCCCTATTGGAATAGTCTTGATACCTATCACAAAGGTCCTGAATAAAGTCTTTTAACAAGTGTTAGATTGTTTTTTTCTTTAACAATATCAACACTTGTCTAATATATCTTCAGTCTAAGTTCAGGTTCAATTCAAGGCAATTTGGTGTTCTAACAAGTGACAGATTTACTTTGGTGACTGCTTTCTTGAGGTGGCATGTAGGTAGTGGAGGTTAATGGAAGTCTGACCTATGAATTCATTTCATGAAATGCAGAAACTCCAAGTGGTTCAACCTCCAGAATTATGGACAAGAGGCCCTTACAGCCTCAACTGGGTCTTCCTGTAATGGCTCTACGAGTTGTAAATACAAGATTTATATACATGTCTGCTTAGAATAATTCCAAATCATCTTTTACTTTTCTCAAGGACAGAAATTGTAGCAACACTTGTGGAATCAACATATTCTCTTATATATTGTGCACCCCAAAATGTTGGTTATAAATCTTGAGGTCAATTATCAATTGTCATTAAAGTTAACAGACAAAAGAGAACGCAGTGGTACAGGTGTTTAAAGTATATAGTTTTTGATATATTCAATTCAACCTAAGTCTTTTTAACCTTTTCTTGATATGAAATATTTAAAATTTATCTTTTTAGAACTATTAGCTTTTTAGAGAATATTTTCTTACTAATTTTAATATGCAATCACACACACACATCAAATATACATATGATTTACACTATTTAAAGTATGTCTTTGAATCCTTAACTTTTAAAAATGTAAAATCACCAGTCATAGCATTAGATCTAACTCATTTCAGATTAGTTATTCCAAAATTTCACTCTGAATTTAGGGAAACTTTGCACAAAGATTGGGTAGTGGTCTTAAATATCTGTATTTGGGATTTTCATTTCAGTATCTTGGAATTACATTTACAGTGTATAGCTCTAAATAATTCTCCCTGTATTACTAGCTAGCTATAGTACCAGCTACTTTTTTTCGTACACCCTCAGGGGCACACCAGGCAGGATACCTGGTATTTAAATATAATTGATAATTATATGATTAATGAAAAGAGACAAAAGTTTTTTAGGTAGGTAAAATTTAACTTCTTAATTTTGTGGCCAAAAGCAGGACTATTTATTTAATAGTGACAGTTTTGGGGAGGTTTAAAGCAGTTTTTGTTGAACTCCCAAGTCAATACAGGCAATGCTTCTGAATTTTAAATATCTCCTAAACTTCTGCTGTTGTCTTGATGAAAGACACGACTGTTTGACAAATGGAATATAAAGGAGCAGTTGGGTGGCTGACTTCAAACTTCTGTTTAAAAATCTAACTTGGGGGAGTTCCTGGTGGCCTAGTGGTTGGGATTCCAGGCTTTCACTGCTGTGGCCTGGGTTCAATCCCTGGTCGGGGAACTGGGATCCTGCAAACCGTACAGTGTGGCCAAAAAATAAAAATAAAAATCTAACTTGACTTTTGGGTTTTGGGGAGAGCACACTCCACCGCTAAGATTCCAATCAGTGCTGTGTTGCTCCCTCACATCAATTCAGTAAGAATTTCACTATTCCCCTGAGCTTCAAGTATCTCTCTCTAAGGTACAGCATCTTGTCTAGGATAAAAGTGCTCAGAGAGAATGGTCTACCTAAACTATTTCTGGCATACCAATTCTATTCTAAAGAATTTACAAACTTTCTTACCACAGTCTTATATACACACATCAAATATGATAATACTCTCTCTAGGCACTTCCTTGAAAACTATAGTACCTAAATTCTGACAAGAGAAAAACACTTACTTACTCAGATCAGTAAGCCTAATGAAACCTGAGGCTATGAAACCTGGGGGAGTTTCATAACCTCAATTAAATATGTAAGCCTTTAGGCTCATGCAGGGGAATTATTAATTCAATAAAAGCAGGAAAATATAGTAGATTCCAACAAATCAGTCCTTAGATTAATCGGTGAACAGAACCCTCACTTGAGTCTTGAACTTAAAGGTCCAGGTCTGAGCGACACAGCCAAAGCTGGGTGAGGGATGCTCCTCCAAAGAGAATTCAAATATTTTACCTCAGCCAGTATGTAGTCCTGGCTGTTGCCTCAGATCCTTTACACAGTCAGAAACGGCATTCCTCAAATTATGTGGTTAAACAAACGAGCTGCTGCATTTACCCAAGGGTAAATCTAGCTAGTTAGCAGCAAGAACAAGTGGCATGCTCCTTGGTCTACAGTTCAGACAGATAGCTGCCATCTGTTCCACTCTCCCTGTCAGATAGTCAATCCCAGTCATGACAATATAGTGAAAGAAATCAGACTGCACATCATGTTTCATTTCTATATGCTAGAGTCTTTATTTTACTGGTCTATACTTTAACAATTGTTGCAATACAGTTCAGACACAGAGTTGGGTTTTATGAAACTAAACATCATGTTCTATCTATCACAGAATTTCCAACAACATGAATAGAATAAAAAAACTGCATCACCTTTTTAGCCACAGAGAAATGTGTGTGTGTACATATACATACACACATACGTGTACTTACACATATAGCTGTGGCTTGGGGTAGGGGCTGGGGGGGCAAGGAACAATCCTGAAGACAGCTTCTGTCATTTGGCCCATGCAGCACATGGTTGAAATCAGGTAACTACGTTCTTCCTTAAAATCTTACCCTTCTTTCCAGTAGACTTACCCTAAACCTAGCCATGTTATTCAACATGAGTAAGATCTAATGCCTTCAGATTTCCACTGAGCAAAAGGTATGTTTATATATATTATTTCATTTAGCTTAATTTTCATTTAATTCATCAGTATTGTTGTGTTCAGGTACGGAACACATTTTAAAAAATCTTTTTCATTGCTTATTTGACGCATGGTTAGTTAACAGAGATGAATTCAAATGTCCTTCATCTTTTCTATAAAGCTCTAGGCAACGGTTCCCCATAGACATCAACCATTCTTTTCTCAGTGTTCCACATTTTTCATACCACTTGTGTAGAACTTAATACATTATAATATAGTCAGTATCTGTTTCCCACATTAGATTCTGAGCTCTGTAAGGGCAGAGCTGCATCTTACTCATGTTTGAATTCTCTCAGCTTCTGGTATGGTAACTTCCATATATTAAAGGCTCAACACATTCATTCAAAAACCATAGAAACTACATTTGCTGTATTAAATGGAAAGGAGGGATTTATTTAGACACTATACATCCCTATTAATTGGGCTTCTGACAACTTAGGTCAATGAAATCTTGAAAAGCTGGACTGGGAATTTTGGACTGGGAAACTACAGTTTTCTTGGGAATCTACAAACTCTGAGACCACCTTCCTCTTACTAGTCACTACAGTTTAGTTGACGCCATTTTTGAAACTGTAAAGAACTCATTAAACTTCTTCCTAGACAGCAAAGAAATATATTTCAATTGCTGTTCCAACTCCAGCTGAATTTTGTTGGCTCTTGATAGTATGTCTTTTGAAATAGAAGACTGCTTAATTTTTTTTAATCTGAAGACCTCTGCAAACAATTACTGACAGTTTTTATCCTTTAGAAAAGTACACTGTGCATTCTTAGAGGACATAAAATACAAATTACAATTTCACTAAGTGGCATACAATGAAACAAGTCTATATATCCTTAATACTATACTTTAACAACAAATGAGATTTCTACTACAGTATCAAGAAATTATAAACTGCCTACAG